>NC_040021.1:7111797-7334165 GCF_000972845.2 Larimichthys crocea
TAAACATAAAAAAACAATAAACATGTGTTTTTTAATAATAAATAAAAATTAAAATTATATTATATATATATTATTTTTATTATTATTATTATTATTTATATTAGCATTGTGAATATTTAATTTTATGTGAATATAAGTATTACCATTTTAATTTGTATGACTGTTAAAATATTAAAATTTATTTTAAATACAAAGTATTTTATAGCTCCTCTCAGAGGATAGAGGACTTTTATTGTGAAACGTTATCAACCGGAAGTGTGTGTCCTGACTTGTTGCTGTTGTGCTTGTCATTCAGACATCCAGGAATTCAACTACGGCAGACAGAGCCAGCTCGGCACAACAAGACGTTTTAAGTTAAAGAAAAAACGCCGAAAAGGAAACATCGCTTGTGTCAGAACATAAGTTAAAAAAAAATAAAAAGTTTGGAGAACTCGGCGGTTACTGACAGTTGGGGGAGTGTCAGAGACTAACGGCTAACTAACGGCTAACTGTTGTGCTCGCGAGCTAACGTAGCTGCTAACCTGTTGTTGAATTAGCCTCGCGGAGAAATGGATGCCTTTAAACACACAGGGGCCACGGCCAGAGAGGAGCTGCTGCGCTGTTAAGTCTCTGTGCAAGGAGGAGTTGTGAAACTTTTTCGCAGCTCATGAATCGACGTTTTTTTAATATATTTATTTATATATAATGTCGTAACGCTCTAACTTAGGCCGCAGTTAGCTCCGGAGAGTTAGCGTCAAAGTAGCGCTGTGTTAGCCCGAGCTGCTAACGACGCTAGCTGGAAGTTTATCTTTATCTTTTTACAACGAGTTAGCTTAAAGTGAAATGTTAAAGCTTACGGGTTCTTATTACTCAAAACTAAGTCTCTGTCTCCATTAGCTCATGTTTGTCTGTTAGTACCTGCTAATTATGTCTCTTTTGCCCAACCTGTTAGGTAACATGACATGTGTGTGTGTTTCTGTCAGCAGCATGCAGATGTGAAGTGAGACCACAGAGCTGTATCTGCTCCGCAACCCTGGACTGAGTGACATCTTCTTCATCCCCTTTTTCGTCGTCATATGCTCTTACATGAAGAGAGGGGAGAAACCCGAAGGATACAGACAGATGAGACCCAAAACGTTTCCCACCAGCAACTACAGCGGCAACAGCCAGCAAATGTTGCAGGAAATACGGAACAGCCTGCGCAATTTGTCCAAACCCTCGACCCGCCTAAAGTGGACATCGGCGGAGGTGGGAAGATTCTCTCCGAGGACCCGAGGCAACAGGGCGCTGCAGCAACCCCAAAAATAACCAACCACAAGGCTTGCAGGAGATCCGCAGATCCCTCATGCCTTTCGCCAACGAGCCCGTACTTCAGGCGCCGAGCGAACAAACACATGCCCCTGAAGCCTCCGTTTGTTGGGTTCGAGGAGGTGAGATGAGGGTTTTTCCCCGGAAGGCAGGTGTTGCGGAGGAATTTCATTCGAAACATAACTCTGTGATAGAGAATAATAACTCGCCGCGCTTTGTTTATCGGGGAATTATTTGAAAAATGAAAAGCATGCAAAGTGGAATGACGAGCTCGTACAGGTGACAATACAAAAGCAGCTTCCACGCCTGGCAGCCGCCACTTGTTTTGGGCAAGCGTGCTGAGGTATGAAGCAGGACAGCATGACTCGCTGTAATGTTGGTGTGTAAAAAGTGTTCAAAATTTGAAGGGATGGGGGAAAGAAAACATAACAGCCAATAATCGATCAGCTGATAGAGAAAATATCGTGCAGGTTATTTTCTTTAAACAGAACCTCCAAACAGTCTCTGCCTCCAGCCACAACGTGAGGATTTGCTGCTTTTTTCTGTTTTCTGTCATTTTAAACTTGTTTGGTACAGAATAAGACATTCAAAGATGTCACCTTGTGACTGGGAAATTTTGTTTCACCGTTTTCTGACATCTTATAGACTAAATCAGTGTTAAACCACCTCAAAACATTGTCACTCTAGTACCACTGTTTTGACAGCAGTGTGGGCCAACCCTGTTCAGCTACAGGAGGCATGTTTTAGAAGATTGCTTGTTAACTGTTGTTAATTCTCAAATGAAATCAGTTCAAGAACCAGATCGTAAAGTTCACCCTCATCAATCGCTTATGAAATGATTGTTAGCTGCACCTTTGTCGCCGTTCACATGAGAGAACATTAATCCTATATTGGATTGATTTCACACCTTATTTCCTGCACACTCTAAAGCTTCCTGTTTCTGTGTTTCAACAGAGCAACAGTCGCGGGTGGGGGCAGACTACTTGGGTAAAGTGAGCTACCAGGAGTCAATAAGGGAACAGATGGCTGTTTGCCAACCCCAACCGACAGGTCTGAAAGCCCCGGGTATGTAACGTCCGCTGGGACTAATGCTGTGTGTCCTCTTTTATTTTCTGTCAAGGCGTGTCGATATGTTTGCAGGATTTGGGACATTTGCTTAAGAAATGATAATACATGCTGACAAAAAGAGAGTGAGTCACTGCTCATCACATGATGGAAGAAGCTGAATGAAAATTAGGTTCTTCATTCGTAATGACGTGGATTACAATATTGGCAACCGTTGTTGGTGTCACCAGGTATTTTCTGAGTGTTAACAACTGGTCTGGGCCTTGATTTAAATTGAGAGGTCTCATTTTCCCAATTATAACAGACGGTACACGTAATCTGTACCATCTTTTCCTCTCCGGCACTTGATCCAGCTCGACATCCCGTCTTCTTCTTCTCACTTCAGCAGGGATCTCCAGTCTTCTCTGGGTCTCGAGAGTAAAAAGAGGCGGCCTTGTGGCTATCGATGTATCATGATGTAGTCTGAACAGAAAATGGCAAATCACGAATCTCCATATTCTAAGTCCACATTTGCACACAGACAGATGGAGATTGATGTAGAAAAAAACACTAAAAGTACTAGATACTAAACAGAGAAGTGTTCAAGCTACTGTACTGGCTGCCATCCAGACTTGGTTTTCGTTATTTTGGCTACAACACAGCGTATCAAGTTAAGATTATTACTTTATTTTCATCACTTCATCACTTGTTTGTACTTTTGCATCTAAGGACTTCCCTATCCAGCAGCCCTGCTGAGGAGACCAGCTGGAAAGGATCTAAAGCGTCTGGCTCCTCGACACGTCCCTCTCATGGGTGACGGGATGATGTACCGTTCGACAGCCCCGGACCACCTCCTGCCTTCCACAGGGTCACCCTGCTAACAGCCAGAGAGTCAACCCTCCACTTCCCCCTACGATGCGCAGCGTCACACCTCCACCAAACGCGGCGCCATGCCTCCTGCGGCATCCTGGGACAGCAACCCATCAACCAAGCGGTACTCTGGCAACATGGATTACCTTGTGCCCGCCATCTCTCGTACCACAGGGGGCCTGGCCCGATGGTACCAAGCTGCAGCACCTCAGAATCAGCGCGGGATCAGCCGGTGCCTATGAGCCACCAGCCCATCATAATGCAGAATCAGGGGGGGATAAGTCACCTTCCCATCCGTCTGGTCCCAGAGTGGCTCACCTAACCGGACTACATGTCAGGGGCAGCAGACAGCCTCCTCCCCGTACCGGTCAACCAGGGCAGCCGGCACAGTCCCACTGACCAGCAGATGCAGACAGGAGGACCTGCCTCGTCTCCCTCTTACATCAACGGTGGAGAAACATGCCACAGTCCATGATGGTTCCCAACCGGAACAGTCACAACCTTGACATGTACAAATAGGTCCTCCTCAGTCTGGTCCAGGCTCCTCTGTCCTCCAACCAGCCACAGTCCTCCCCTGGAACAGCACGTAACCAGGATCTGTCCCCGTCATGGCACGGCAACTACCAGGCGTCTAATTCCTTCAACAACCGCAGCTGAACGGCAGAGCGGCCCACCCCGCCAGCTCCCAGCCCTCTGCCACCACGGTCACTGCCATCACTCAGGCTCCCATCCTGCAGCCAGTCAAAAGCATTCGTGTCCAGAAACCTGAGTTACACACGGTGTCGCTCCCACACACCCTCCATGGTGCAGCAAGCTCCACACCTCCAGCTGCGCCCGCTTACCAAGAACCCTCAGCCCCCGTACCTCAGATCCCTGTCGTAGCAGAAGTCCCCAGCTACCAGGGGCCTCCTCCGCCCTATCCTAAACATCTCCTCCAGCAGGCTGCCACACCAGCCCTCCTGCCTATGATCCGGGGGCCAATAGGCTTGGCAAGGCAGAGAGGGGCTGCCGAAGACAGAGGGCGGTGGGCGGCGCGGCGGCGACAGCTCCCGAGACAAGACGACAGAAACTCCCGAAAGCGCCGCAGCAACAGAGAAGGAGAAGAAGCAGATCACGACATCGCCTGTTCCTTTACGTCGCAACAGAGAGACGGAGAGCGGAGGGGAGAGTCGGGAAGGTCGCACTGTATTCCACCACAGGCCTTCAGTTCTTCATGGAGCAACACGTGGAGAAAATCCTGAGAACCACCAACAGAGGATTGGAGGAGGAAGCAGCTGGAAGTAGTGCAAAGGGTGAGAAATCGACAGCCACAGTCACATAATTTAAAGGATACCTGTCGCTCTTTCCAACCTTTTCCTCCTATCTTGTCATCACCGTATATCTGATGTCTTTTTTCATGTGCTCTTCTCTTCCTCTCTCCTCGCTGTCACTAACAGCTGATCTAAAAAAAGGTAAAAGGTTTCTCTGCTGTCCAGAGTTAGTCCACACACATCAGTTCTTCAAGTAAGCTTTGTTTGTTGTATTTTAAATGTACTCCATGCAGCATGCTGTGGCTGAAGGAATGCATGCCACTCCGTGATCTCCATCCAACTGATCATGTCCCTGCTCGAGCATTTGTTTTGGACTAAAGGTGATGATAACGCATGAGGGAAAGTGTGTTTATATATGTCTAACCAGGACTACATGTGTGTTTTTATGCAACTTTTCTGAGATATTTTGAGATTGCGTGAGCCCCGAAATCACTTTTCAAATCTCGCCTTTGCTCAGGTGGGTTTGTCTTCAGAAGCTCCGGAGCAGATGCGCATGTGCTCTGCCAGAAAGAGTCCAACTACATCCGGCTAAAACGGGCCAGATGGACAAATCCATGTTCAACGGATCAAGACCCTCGGCATCGGAGCTTCGGCGAGTGTGCCTGGCCGAAAAGAGGACACGGGAGCGCTGTACGCCATGAAAACACTCCGTAAGAAGGATGTGCTACTGAGAAACCAGGTGGCCCACGTCAAGGCGGAGAGGACATCTTAGCTGAGGCCGACAACGAGTGGGTGGTTGTTGTCTTACTACTCTTTCCAGACAAGGACAACCTTACTTGTCATGGAGTACATCCCGGAGGCGACATGATGAGCCTTTCATCCGGCTCGGCGTCTTCAAAGAAGAGCTGGCCCATTTTACATCGCAGAGCTCACCTGCGCTGTGAGAGCGTCCACAAGATGGGCTTCATCCACCGAGACATCAAGCCTGACAACATCCTCATAGACCGAGACGGACACATAAAGCTCACCGACTTCGGCCTTTGCCCGGCTTCCGCTGGACCCACGACTCCAATTACCAGAGTGGTGGGTCTCAATTTTTTAATAACCAACAGTTCATCCAAGATATTCAATTCATCCTATAACTTACAGTACATACCCTGTGGTAAATTAAGCAAAATGTACATTCTCCACTTATAATTTTCACTAGGTCAAAAAAAATAATCCAACTAACAAGGTCCACACTCAGGTTACAGTTTCACCTAAAACCCAAGAATATTAAATTTACTACCATGAAGACAAAGAAAACCAGCAACTACTCACAATTGAGGGCTGATGAGTCATTAGAAATACAATTAGGACTGATGACTTTTCCATGGTCTGAGTTTGTCCATGAGAGAAAATACTGCGTCTTTTAAATGTGGAGGGAGATAATGTTTTCTGCTGCTCGTCTCTCTGAATGAAAATGGTTAGTTATTTGTATATAGTCCAAAAATAACAACTCAGACATTTTCTAGATTCTTGAACTCTTCAGACACCGTGAGAAGAATGTTGTCATTAGGTGGCAGGAATCCACAGCTGATCAGTATTAAGTGTGTTTGTCTGTTTCCAGGTGACCATGTGAGGCAGGACAGCAGGACTTCAGCAAGGAATGGGAAGATCCAGCCAACTGCCGCTGGTACGGACCGCTGAAGCCTCTGGAGAGGAGAAAGGCCCGGCAGCATCAGCGCTGTTTGGCTCATTCACTGGGGGGACGCCCCCCTACATCGCTCCAGAAGTTCTGCTCCGAACAGGTACAGTGGACCACAGCTCACGGTGGACTGTTGAATTAGCTGCACTGAAGCTGAGAGATGTTTTCTGCAGTGTGATTGATGCCTTTAATCTCCTCCAGATACACCCAGCTCTGTGATGGTGGAGTGTCGGCGTGATCTTGTATGAGATGGTTGTCGGACAGCCTCCGTTCTTGGGCCCACACCCCTGGAGACACAGCTGAAGGTATGTGAAGCACCTGCAGTGAAATGTTGTGCATCCGCACACCTCATTGTTTCTTAATGTTGCCTCTGCTGTTTAAAAACCAGGTGATAAACTGGAAGAGCATGCTGCACATTCCCCTGCCAGCCAAGCTCAGCCCAGGCGTCGGACCTCATCGTTAATTGTGCCGCGCGTCCGAGGACCGCCTAGGCAAAGAACGGCGCCGAAAATCAAAGCTCATCCTTTCTTCAAGACCATCGACTTCTCCAGCGACCAGCGGCAGCAGGTGGCGCCGTACATCCCACCATCGCCCACTCCACGGACACCTCCAACTTCGACCCCGTGGACCCGGATAAACTGTGGAGCAGTGACAGCGACGGGGAGGACAACCTCAACGACACCCTCAACTGCTGGTTCCGCAACGGCAAACACCCCGAACACGCCTTCCTACGAGTTCACCTTTCGCCGCTTCTTCGACGACAACGGCCACCCGTACAGCTGCCCCAAACCCATCGAGTACGAGGGTTACAACGGGGACGAGGGGACTCAGAGGCCCGGTGCAGGAGGCAGCCGACAACTCAGCGACCAGGGCCGAGACCTGGTCTACGTGTAGCGTCCGAGGCCAGCTGGGCTTGCTTGTACATAGCGCATTTGTGGAGGGTGTTTGTGTGCGTGTGTGAGAGCGGGTGCAACGGTACAGCATCGAAATCCTTGAACATAGAACGTGCGTTTTTCAGGAGCAGCGCGGTCACAAAGTTCACACTACAGGTTAAGGAAGAGTCAGAGAAGCGCCGCTCGTGTGTTTGTACACAAATATGAAGCCAGACTGTTTCCAGTCTTTGTGCTAAGCTTGCAATCACTTACTATCTCACTTACCTTTAGGAGCTGCTTTTGTGGTATATTTTTGAGTCAATACACGACACTGTAACAAAAACAATTTCCCATTAATAAAGTATTTCTGATTCTGATTCTGATTCTGATTGAAAAGCGCTTTTAAATAAAATGTATTATTATTGTTGTTGTTGTTGTTGTTATTATTTAATATTAGTATTGTGAATATTTATATTTTATGTGAATATAAGTATTACAATTTTAATTTGTATGACTAGTTAAAATGTTAAAATTTATTTTAAATACAAAGTATTTTATAGCTCCTCTCAGAGGATAGAGGACTTTTATTTTGAAACGTTCATCAGCCGGAAGTGTGTGTCCTGACTTGTTGCTGTTGTGCTTGTCATTCAGACATCCCAGGAATTCAACTACGGCTGAGAACGAGCCAGCTCGGCACAACAAGGACGTTTTAAGTTGAAAGAAAAACGCCGAAAAGGAAACATCGCTTGTTGTCAGAACATAAGTTAAAAAAATAAAAAAGTTTGGAGTAACTCGGCGGTTACTGACAGTTGGGGTGAGTTGTCAGAGACTAACGGCTAACTAACGGCTAACTGTTGTGCTCGCGAGCTAACGTAGCTGCTAACCTGTTGTTGAATTAGCCTCAGCGAGCAAATGGATGCCTTTAAACACACAGCAGGCCACGGCCAGAGAGGAGCTGCTGCGCTGGTTAAGTCTCTGTGCAGAGGAGGAGTTGTGAAACTTTAATTCGCAGCTCATGAATCGACGTTTTTTTAAATATATTTATTTATATCTAATGTCGCAAACGGCTCTAACTTAGCCGCAGTTAGCTCCGGAGAGTTAGCGTCAAAGTAGCGCTGTGTTAGCCCGAGCTGCTAACGACGCTAGCTGGAAGTTTATCTTTATCTTTTTACAACGAGTTTAGCTTAAAGTGAAATGTTAAAGCTTACAGGGTTCTAATTACTCCCCAAACTAAGTCTCTGTCTCCATATAGCTCATGTTTGTCTGTTAGTACCTGCTAATTATGTATCTTTTGCCCAACCTGTTGGGTAACATGACATGTGTGTGTGTTTCTGTCAGCAGCATGCAGATGTGAAGTGAGACCACAGAGCTGTCATCTGCTGCCGCAACCCTGGACTGAGTGACATCTTCTTCATCCCCTTTTATCGTCGTCATACATGCTCTTACATGAAGAGAGGGGAGAAACCCGAAGGATACAGACAGATGAGACCCAAAACGTTTCCCACCAGCAACTACAGCGGCAACAGCCAGCAAATGTTGCAGGAAATACGGAACAGCCTGCGCAATTTGTCCAAACCCTCCGACCCACCTAAAGTGGACATCGGCGGAGGTGGAAAGATTCTCTCCGAGGACCCGAGGCAACAGGGGCGCTGCAGCAACCCCAAAAATAACCACCACAAGGCCTTGCAGGAGATCCGCAGATCCCTCATGCCTTTCGCCAACGAGCCCGGTACTTCAGGCGCCGAGGCGAACAAACACATGCCCCTGAAGCCTCCGTTTGTTGGGTTCGAGGAGGTGAGATGAGATGGGTTTTTTCCCGGTTGTTGCGGAGGAATTTCATTCGAAACATAACTCTGTGATAGAGAATAATAACTCGCCGCGCTTTGTTTATCGGGTGAATTATTTGAAAAATGAAAAGCATGCAAAGTGGAATGACGAGCTCGTACAGGTGACAATACAAAAGCAGCTTCACGCCTGGCAGCCGCCACTTGTTTTGGGCAAGTGCGATGCAGGTATGAAGCAGGACAGCATGCATCGCTGTAATGTTCGGTTGTAAAAAGTAGTTGCAGAATTTGAAAGGGATGGGGGAAAGAAAAACATAACAGCCAATAATCGATCAGCTGATCGAGAGAAATTGATCGTGCAGGTTATTTTCTTTAAACAGAACCATCAAACAGTCTCTGCCTCCAGCCACAACGTGAGGATTTGCTGCTTTTTCTGTTTTCTGTCATTTTAAACTTGTTTGTTGGACAGAATAAGACATTCAAAGATGTCACCTTGTGATCTGGGAAATTTTGTTTCACCGTTTTCTGACATCTTATAGACTAAATCAGTGTTAAACCACCTCAAAACTTTGAACACTCTAAGTACCACTGTTTTGACAGCAGTGTGGGCCAACCCTGTTCAGCTACAGGAGGCATGTTTATTAGAAGATTGTTTATTGTTAACTGTTGTTAATTCTCAAATGAAATCAGTTCAAGAACCAGATCGTAAAGTTTCACCTCATCAATCGCTTATGAAAATGATTGTTAGCTGCACCTTTCTTGCCCGTTTTACATGAGAGAACACTTAATCCTATATTGAATTGATTCGCACCTTATTTCCTGACACACTCTAAAGCTTCCTGTTTCTGTGTTTCGAACAGAGCAACAGTCGCGGCGTGGGGGCAGACTACTTGGGTAAAGTGAGCTACCAGGAGTCAATAAGGGAACAGATGGCTGTTGCCAACCCCAACACGACAGGTCTGAAAGCCCCGGGTATGTAACTGTCCGCTGGGACTAAATGCTGTGTGTCCTCTTTTATTTTCTGTCAAGGCGTGTCGATATTGTTTGCAGGATTTGGGACATTTGCTTAAAGAAATGATAATACATGCTGACAAAAAGAGAGTGAGTCACTGCATCATCACATGATGGAAGAAGCTGAATGAAAATTAGGTTCTTCATTCAAGTAATGACGTGGATTACAATATATTGGCAACCGTTGTTGGTATCGCCAGGTATTTTCTGAGTGTTAACAACTCGTCTGGGCCTTGATTTAAATCTGAGAGGTCTCATTTTCCCAATTATAACAGACAGTACACGTAATCTGTACCATCTTTTCCTCTCCCGGCACTTAGATCCAGCTCGACATCCCTGTCTTCTTCTTCTCACTTCAGCAGGGATCTCCAGTCTGCTCTGGGATCTCGAGAGTAAAAAAAGAGACCTGTGGCTATCGATGTATCATGATGTAGTCTGAACAGAAAATGGCAAATCACGAATCTCCATAGTTCTAAGTCCACATTTGCACACAGACAGATGGAGATTGATGTAGAAAAAAAACACTAAAAAGTACTAAGAATACTAAAATCACAGAAGTGTTCAGAGCTACTGTACTGGCTGCCATCCAGCACTTTGGTTTTCGTTATTTTGGCTACAAGGACACAGCGATACAAGTTAAGATTATAACTTTATTTTCATCACTTCATCTTGTTTGTACTTTTGCACCTACAGGAGCTTCTCATATCCAGCAGCCTGTGCTGAGGAGACCAAGCTGGAAAGGATCTAAAGAGTCTTTGGCTCCTCGACACGTCCCTCTCATGGTGGACGGGATGATGTACCGTTCGGACAGCCCCGGACCACCTCCTGCCTTCCCACAGGGTCACCCTGCTAACAGCCAGAGAGTCAACCCTCCACTTCCCCCTCAGATGCGCAGCGTCACACCTCCACCAAACCGTGGCGCCATGCCTCCTGCGGCATCCTGGGACAGCAACCCGTCAACCAAGCGGTACTCAGGCAACATGGATTACCTTGTGCCCCGCATCTCTCCGGTACCACAGGGGGCCTGGCCCGATGGGTACCAAGCTGCAGCACCTCAGAATCAGCGTGGGATCAGCCCGGTGCCTATGAGCCACCAGCCCATCATAATGCAGAATCAGGGGGGGAATAAGTTCACCTTCCCATCCGTCTGGTCCCAGAGTGGCTCACCTCAACCGGACTACATGTCAGGGGGCAGCAGACAGCCTCCTCCCCCGTACCCGGTCAACCAGGGCAGCCGGCACAGTCCCACTGACCAGCAGATGCAGACAGGAGGACCTGCCTCGTCTCCCTCTTACATCAACGGTGGAAACATGCCACAGTCCATGATGGTTCCCAACCGGAACAGTCACAACCTTGACATGTACAACATAGGTCCTCCTCAGTCCTGGTCCCAGGCTCCTCTGTCCTCCAACCAGCCACAGTCCTCCCCTGGAAACAGCAGTAACCAGGATCTGTCCCCGTCATGGCACGGCAACATACCAGGCCGCTCTAATTCCTTCAACAACCAGCAGCTGAACGGCAGAGCGACCCACCCCGCCAGCTCCCAGCCCTCTGCCACCACGGTCACTGCCATCACTCAGGCTCCCATCCTGCAGCCAGTCAAAAGCATTCGTGTCCAGAAACCTGAGTTACACACGGCTGTCGCTCCCACACACCCTCCATGGATGCAGCAAGCTCCGCCACCTCCAGCTGCGCCCGCTTACCAAGAACCCTCAGCCCCCGTACCTCAGATCCCTGTCGTAGCAGAAGTCCCCAGCTACCAGGGGCCTCCTCCACCCTATCCTAAACATCTCCTCCAGCAGCAGGCTGCACCCAGCCCTCCTGCCTATGATCCGGGGGCCAATAGGCTTGGCACAGGCAGAGAGGAGGCTGCCGAAGACGAGAGCGGCGGTGGCGGCGACAGCTCCCGAGACAAGACGACAGAAACTCCCGAAAGCGCCGCAGCAACAGAGAAGGAGAAGAAGCAGATCACGACATCGCCTGTTCCTGTACGCCGCAACAAGAGAGACGGAGAGCGGAGGGGAGAGTCGGGAAGAGTCGCACTGTATTCACCACAGGCCTTCAAGTTCTTCATGGAGCAACACGTGGAGAACATCCTGAAGAACCACCAACAGAGGATTCGGAGGAGGAAGCAGCTGGAAAGTGAGATGCAAAGGGTGAGAACATCGACAGCCACAGTCACATAATTTAAAGGAATACCTGTCGCTCTTTCCAACCTTTTTCCCTCCTATCTTGTCATCACCGTATATCTGATGTCTTTTTTCATGCTGCTCTTTCTCTTCCTTTCTCTCCTCGCTGTCACTAACAGCTGATCTAAAAAAAGGTAAAAGGTTTCTCTGCTGTCCAGAGTTAGTCCACACACATCAGTTCTTCAAGTAAGCTTGTGTTGTTGTATTTTAAATGTACTCCATGCAGCATGCTGTGGCTGAAGGAAATGCATGCCACTCCGTGATCTCCATCACACTGATCATGTCACTGCTCGAGCATTTTTGTCTTGGACTAAAGTGATGATTAACGCATGAGGGAAACAGTGTGTTTATATATGTCTAACCAGGACTACATGTGTGTTTTTTATGCAACTTTTCTGAGATATTTTGAGATTGCGTGAGCCCCAAAATCACTTTTCAAATCTCCCCTTTGCTCAGGTGGGTTTGTCTTCAGAAGCTCAGGAGCAGATGCGCATGATGCTCTGCCAGAAAGAGTCCAACTACATCCGGCTAAAACGGGCCAAGATGGACAAATCCATGTTCAAACGGATCAAGACCCTCGGCATCGGAGCCTTCGGCGAGGTGTGCCTGGCCAGAAAAGAGGACACGGGAGCGCTGTACGCCATGAAAACACTCCGTAAGAAGGATGTGCTACTGAGAAACCAGGTGGCCCACGTCAAGGCGGAGAGGGACATCTTAGCTGAGGCCGACAACGAGTGGGTGGTTCGTCTCTACTACTCTTTCCAAGACAAGGACAACCTGTACTTTGTCATGGAGTACATCCCCGGAGGCGACATGATGAGCCTTCTCATCCGGCTCGGCGTCTTCAAAGAAGAGCTGGCCCAGTTTTACATCGCAGAGCTCACCTGCGCTGTGGAGAGCGTCCACAAGATGGGCTTCATCCACCGAGACATCAAGCCTGACAACATCCTCATAGACCGAGACGGACACATAAAGCTCACCGACTTCGGCCTTTGCACCGGCTTCCGCTGGACCCACGACTCCAAGTATTACCAGAGTGGTGGGTCTCAATTTTTTAATAACCAACAGTTCATCCAAGATATTCAATTCATCCTATAACTTACAGTACATACCCTGTGGTAAATTAAGCAAAATGTACATTCTCCACATTATAATTTTCACTAGGTCAAAAAAATATAATGCAACTAACAAGGTCACAACTTCAGGTTACATGTTTCGCCCCAAGAAAATATTGAATTTACTACCTTGAAAGACAAAGAAAACTGATCAGTCATTAGAAAATACAGTTAAATGGACTGATGACTTGTCCATGGTCTGAGTTTGTCCATGAGAGAAAATACTGCCGTCTTTTTAAATGTGGAGGGAGAATAAATGTTTCTGCTGCTCGTCTCTCTGAATGAAAATGGTTAGTTATTTGATATAGTCCAAAAATAACACTCAGACATTTTCTAGATTCTTGAACTCTTCAGACACAGTGAGAAGAATGTTGTCATTCAGGTGGCAGGAATCCACAGCTGATCAGTATAATAGGTGTGTTTGTCTGTTTCCAGGTGACCATGTGAGGCAGGACAGCATGGACTTCAGCAAGGAATGGGAAGATCCAGCCAACTGCCGCTGTACGGACCGCCTGAAGCCTCTGGAGAGGAGAAAGGCCCGGCAGCATCAGCGCTGTTTGGCTCATTCACTGGTGGGGACGCCCAACTACATCGCTCCAGAAGTTCTGCTCCGAACAGGTACAGTGGACCACAGCGTCACGGTGGACTGTTGAATTAGCTGCACTGAAGCTGAGAGATGTTTCTGCAGTGTGAGTGATGCCTTTAATCTCCTCCAGGATACACCCAGCTCTGTGATTGGTGGAGTGTCGGCGTGATCTTGTATGAGATGGTTGTCGGACAGCCTCCGTTCTTGGCGACCACACCCCTGGAGACACAGCTGAAGGTATGTGAAGCACCTGCAGTGAAATGTTGTGCATCCGCACACCTCATTGTTTCTTAATGTTGTCTCTGCTGTTTAAAAACCAGGTGATAAACTGGAAGAGCATGCTGCACATTCCCCTGCCAGCCAAGCTCAGCCCAGAGGCGTCGGACCTCATCGTTAAATTGTGCCGCGGTCCCGAGGACCGCCTAGGCAAGAACGGCGCCGACGAAATCAAAGCTCATCCTTTCTTCAAGACCATCGACTTCTCCAGTGACCAGCGGCAGCAGGTGGCGCCGTACATCCCCACCATCGCCCACTCCACGGACACCTCCAACTTCGACCCCGTGGACCCGGATAAACTGTGGAGCAGTGACAGCGACGGGGAGGACAACCTCAACGACACCCTCAACTGCTGGTTCCGCAACGGCAAACACCCCGAACACGCCTTCTACGAGTTCACCTTTCGCCGCTTCTTCGACGACAACGGCCACCCGTACAGCTGCCCCAAACCCATCGAGTACGAGGGTTACAACGGGGACGAGGCGGACTCAGAGGGCCCGGTGCAGGAGGCAGCCGACAACTCAGCGACTCAGGGCCGAGACCTGGTCTACGTGTAGCGTCCGAGGCCAGCTGGGCTTGCTTGTACATAGCGCATTTGTGGAGGGTGTTTGTGTGCGTGTGTGAGAGCGGAGTGCAACGGTACAGCATCGAAATCCTTGAACATAGGAAAGTGCGTTTTTTAGGAGCAGCAC
The DNA here is from genome assembly GCF_000972845.2 of Larimichthys crocea. Classification (NCBI taxonomy): domain Eukaryota; kingdom Metazoa; phylum Chordata; class Actinopteri; family Sciaenidae; genus Larimichthys; species Larimichthys crocea. The sequence goes on from NC_040021.1 coordinate 7,126,461, forward strand.
GCGGTCACATCAACAGACTTCAGAGTTCACACTACAGGTTAAAGGAAGAGTCAGAGAAGACGCCACTCGTGTGTTTGTACACAAATATGAAGCCAGACTGTTTCCAGTCTTTGTGCTAAGCTTTCATATGAACTGTACAGAGAGCGGTATCACTTTCACGTTTTGTTCGCTTCGTTCCTCAAAATGTTGAACTTCCTTTAACGTGTCAGAGGTCTGTCAGTGTTGGACGTGCGCTGCCTGAAAACCTGCAGAGGAAATAATCAGGGTGCTCTGTGTGACGAGCCTCCCTCCTTTAAAGCCTTAATTTATTTCAGAAAACTGTACCTGGTGACGATAGTGTAGATGCTGTTTGAGTGTGGGAGTTTGTGTTGTTGGAATATTACATTTATTGGTTTAAAAAAGAAATCGTCTTAATTTATATTTTAATGTCTGTTGCAATGGGGATTTAGTGTTGTGACTCATAGAAATTTGCAGGGATAAATTGCTCTAATTATTCATTGCTGTGCCTTTTTTTTTTTTATCTTTCACCAAATATAAAGAGGGTTAATAATCAGACTGGCATTTTAAAATGAGAGTAGCAGTAGCTGATTGAACTACAGTAGGAGTTTGTTGTTTTATTTTTCTAATTTATACCTAAAAATGTATTTATAAATTAAGTTGTATACAGTCGATGTAAATATTTTTCTCTTCCCTGTCAGCTGATTTTTTTTGTTTTGTTTCTTAGGGCAGGCCCTCGTCAGTGTCCGCTGCTGCTGCCTTCACACGTCGTGTTTTTGTTTCACTAATTCGCAGGACTCTGAGTAGAGAGAACGTCTTTCCTCTTCTTCATGCGCGTCTCTCAACCAAAGCACTAAATAGGTGGTTTTATGTCGCAAGAAAATAACACTCACAAAACCACGAAATTAGCTTTCGTGGCTTCGTTACTACACTATCAATGCCTTGCTTTTAGGCGCCTAACCACTTCATACCAGCTCCTTCAAAATAAAGTTCTTCCTTCCTGTCTTTGAGGAAACGCTACAGCTGACTGTCACGTGCCTCTGTAGTGATTAAAAAAACAAAAACAAAAAAACTATGTATCAATGGACTGACGGTGGAGAGAAAGCGACGTGCCCTCCATCACATCATGATGATTTTTTGTAACCCGCTGTACTTTTCTTAGTGTTTTAGGAAAAGATCTCTGAATGTAGTTCTGGACTTGTTTTAATGGTGACCACTGGCATTCTGCACTGGTTTTTGTGTTTTCATTGTTAAAGTGAGAGAATTTTATTTTTGTGTACATTTATTGCTCCGGGAGGTTTGGTACAGGGAAGAGGGTGATAAATAAAGAATGTAAAGAACAAAACCAACAAAACGCAAACTGTGTCGTGTTGTCAGACTTTTAGAGTTTACTCTAAAGACGAGAGAACACAGCAAGCATTATATATTTCATTATATATACATTATTATATTAGCAGCTACAATGAGTTGATGCAGGAGGCAGGTTTATTCACAATAAGGATTTCTTATTTACCTGCATGAACATGATGTGACATTTAAACAAAATATAACAGAAAATGCAAAACTTACAATAAATTCCTGCAATCTCAGTTTTCTATAGAAGTATTTTCATTCACAACAAACATTATAGTATTAAATGTTACTAAATTCATTTATTTAATTAAAAATATATCTTTGAGAACCAGTGATGTAAATCATTAATGTAATCTGTAACTGCTCATCCTTATCATGATCACGGTGACGGCTGGAATGAATCCCAGCTGATTTAGGGCGAGAGACGGCGGGGTACAGCCTGGACAAGTCACCAGCTCATCACAGGGAGACAAACATTCACACTCACATTCACACCTACAGCCAACTTAGAGTCACTAATTAACCTGTTAAGAGCATCTTTGGATGCAGCCGGAGAGAATCCACACAGACACGAGGAGAACATGTAAACTCCATAGAGAAAGGCTCCATCCCAGGGTCAGGTGTTTCCAATGATACTAATTAAGGTTCAGCTCCATTAACTGCAGCAGAGACTTAATTAGTATCATTGGTAACACCTGTGTTTACCTGCTATTTGATGTCAGAATGGCTGCTGTGAAAAAAAGGTCTATTACTCCACAAAGTTTGCTGACATGTCAGCATATTTAAATTATCTTACACGCAGAGTTTCAGGACTTAGTTAACTTTTAAATGTGCCTTTAAAAAAAAGGGGGGGGCGGCACATTTTCACTTAATAAATCTGATTCAAAGTTTATGGATCTTCCATGTGACTTGATCTCAACCCCTCAAAGTCTTGGTCTTGTCTTAGTCTCGATACACTCAGGTCTCAGTCTTGTCTCGGTTTAGGTGGTCTTGACTACAACACAGAGGCGGTGTGTTGTGAAGAGTTCGACACTGCAGCCAGCAGAGGGCTCCACACAGTGATACTGACAGTAGAGACCAGTAAAGGTGCATCTACTCTCTCATGCATCCAACACTAAACTATTTTGACTTGTTTATTTTTTCAAACAAATATCAAGCAGACATTTATTTTCCACAGACTCGTCATCCCACTCTCTACATGTTTTTTTCATTTCCACTCGCCTGAGTACTTCCTTTATTTCTCTCATAAAATGCAACAATGGAACTAAAGTATCCAACACCACAATATAAATAATGTGGTGTTTCCATCTGCATGTTGGGACTTTTGTGTAATTCATTTGACATCTCTCTATTGTTAAAACACAATGCCAAAACAAACACAGAATACAGAACTGCAGTGTCTGCAATGATCGTTTTAATGTGTATACGACATTTTCCTCAGGCTGAATGTATTGATTTTTGTCTAGACTGTCCGTGAAGGGAATTTGCACAGTTTTGTTGTCTTTACTACAACACTGAATAATTCTATTTATTTATTATATGGTAACTTTTACTAAGAAAAACTGGTTCTTGGACACTTTATTATTGTTTAAGGTTCTTTGGGGAACTGTTTGAAGTTATTTAAGTCACAGTTAAAGCTTTTTTATGCTTTGAATAACCTTTTTATATATTTTTACTGTTTACTGGTTCTTTACAATCTGACTTTGATTAAAAACCAACAAAAGGACAGTTTGAACACTTTATTTTTGTGGACCTGACACCTTTTTAACCCAATGTTGCATTTAAAATTAAATATATACTCAAATGAACTCGTGGACAAACACTACTTACACTCAATTTTGATCATAAATGATTCTTTGAAGGATTAATCCGTAAAAGGGTCCTTACAGAACAAACAAAAAAAATGCAGAACCACTTCTAACTTGAATCTTTTATTTTTAAAAGGTGTATCAGTCAATTTGAACCTAAATAAGAGCAAAGATTTTTTTAAAATATAACATTTAAATAGGTTTGAAACTTCATCTGTACTAGAGATACTAGAGTTTTGCTCACATGCTGTGACACTTGTGAACTCAAAGACCAGAAATAATGTCTCTCGTGATGAAAGTGTTATTGTAACTAATATGTCTTTACTGAGTCTAATCAAGGCTAACAATAGATATTTGTTTTAATTATTTATTCCATTTTTTTTTCTGCACTAGCAGCCGGCCTTATGTAACTAAACAAAATGGCAATTCAGTCCGATTATCGGGCTCGACAAGCACAGTCATAATTAATGATTAATGACATTAATACTGGATGCATGGCTCCACTTGTCGGCCTAGTTTTGTACGCGTCAGTTCAGTGTGCGGCCGCTGCGCACTTAAATGGACCCATCATTAGTGTTATTGATTATATATGTGCTTCTTTTCTTTTAACCTAAAACTGCTGATGTGAAAAAAAAAAGCCTCTTCCCTTCACTGGACAAAGATCAGCAAGCGTGTGAACTCTGACCTGGAAACCTGCAGGAGCATTTGACACACATTCTTTAATTCATCAGTTAAATGGGTCGTGATGTCAGTAAATGAGAGACTGAGCAAATATCTCCAAATGTGACGAACTCTTAAGATTTCCCTTCCAGACTCAGAAGACTAATCTGAAATAAATAAAGAGGCTCCTCCTGCTCTGAAACAGTCATGTAGAAGAAAGAGTTAAACTAGCTTTTCTCGACTATGGACACTTCTCTACAGAAAGTTCTCACTTCAGTTCAGGAGGACAGTTTTGGTTTTACAGAAACATGTTTCCTAACTGCATTTAGTAAAAGTTACAATTTCTTTTCCCCTAAATGATCAAACCTCCTAGCTTTGGCTTCATAAGTTACGAGGAGTTAAGATTCAACAGCCTTTTGTAAAAGAGAAGATTTTTCCGTTCTTTGAAATTTTAGATGGGACAAACAGTTAAAAATGTGTAATGAGGCCCACAGCCACAAACTTTAAGAAAACTATTAAATATGAAGCTGTGAGTGGGACACATAAAAACTAGACACTTGCACATCATTGAGGACAAACAAGTTAACTTAAACAAGCTTATTTTTAATGGATCTGCAAAAAACTGTTTGAATTTCCAAAGAAGAGAACTTCTGTACCTCCCGCCCACAGTTACCGAGTGGCAAACGTTACACAACGTTACAGAAACGCTTCCAACCCAAAGAAATATCTGCATGCAGGAACAAAAAAAAAAAAATTCAACCCAAAAAAGGGAAAAAGAAAAAAAAAAAAAAAGTAAAATAAATCATACAGATAAAAACAAAAACATCAATAAACAGGACATACTGTATAATGCCGTTCTCTTGGCTGGAGGAGAAATTCAAACGCTTCTGCTTCGACGCCGCGTCCTCCTGTCCGGAGCCGCAACCGACAGAATATTAATCTGTAATTTCATTGGTTGGATGTGGCTCCGCCCACCACACAGCCCCGCCCCCCTGTCTTCCATATAAGGCACAGGACAAAATAAACCCCCACATACAAAAGGAGCTAGCCACACCTCTGTCACTTGGTAACAAATTGTAAATGACCAAATACGGTTAGACAACAGAAAACCCCACTAAGTGTACAAAATGTTAATCCTACATTTGACTTTTTTTTTTGTTGTGATTTTCTTTTATTTCGATTTCCTCTGACTGAAGGTGAGTGCTGTGAACAGGTAGGTGGGTGGGTGGGGAGAGTTAAGGGTGGGTGAGGGTGTCCAACCAGGTGAGCTCAGGCAAAGGAAATATTAAAAATATGAGCTTGTCTTTTCACATTTTTTTTTCTTCTTCTTTTTTTTTCTCTCTTTTTTTTTTTACAACTTTTAAAACAAATGACAAGAAACGTGACTGGATTTCTCTTTTTATCAGAAATAAAAATTATCATCAGATGGAGCGTGGAAGAATACGGTGGTGTTGAGGGAGGAGGAGGAGGTGGGGTTGGGTGGGATGGAGGTGGGGGGTGGAGGGGGGGTATTAGACAAGTGAAGTGGTTTATTGTTTTTTGTTTTTTTTTATTCTGATAAAGAGACAGAGTGTCAGTGTGCAAGAAAACTCATGAGACAGGTTAGAGAGCGAGACAGAGTTAGCAGTTAGAGAGAGAGACAGACAGAATGTGTGTGTGTGTGTGTGTGTGTGTGTGTGTTTGTGTGTGTTTGTCTGTGTTTGTGTGCGTTAGTGTGAGTGAGACAGAGGAGTTGTTCAACTGCAGCACTTGCTCTTCCAGCCTGTGACTCCACTTCCACTGCTGATGTCGACGTTTTCACTGTTGGGCTCTTTTACAGGCGTCTGTCACAGGAAAAAAAAAACAACACAAAAACACACAGATCATGAAATAAAAAGACATTATGAGTCAACGTGGCATAAAAAAATGATTTAATCAGGTGAATGTGATTCTGTCCGTCCTGCTTTTAAGTCGCACACCACCAACTATTTCACTGATTTTGGTCAAACTGGATCATATTTTATGGAGAAAATGTTTTCCCTCTGATGTCCTCCGGCTGCTCCGCTCCAACTCTCTGTGATTCACAGAGTTTCCTGACGGACAGTAAACTGTAGCTGCCGTTAGCTAATGATACGCCAGTAAGTGTTTGCACCACTGGAAAAGAAGAGGAGGTTTACAGGTCCGGGGCACAAATAAGCCTCTACGGACATAGTGGCAGAGGTGAAAACTCTGATGAGGATGTTGACAGAGGAATCTAAGCAGAGTGAGCAAGAGTAAATCTGGGACTGACTTTAAGACGTTAACCAAATAAAAATCTGAAAGACAGACGCCGAGCTGGGCTGACTGCTGTTGGACTACTAAGTAATATTATCCGGCTGCTGTGTCTTGTGTTGTTGACCTTGAAGTAGTCGACTCACTAGTTTTCTGATCATAAGTAATGGAATTAACTGTCCATATTTACCACTGTGGTATTGTAGACCATGGGTGCCAAATCCTAAAAATGTGTTGCTTTGAATATTTGAAAATGATTTGAATCCACTTGAGTGAATAATGCATAACACGAAAAAAGAAAAATATACCTTTTGTGTCTATGATCTTTTACCTCAGATTTTTTGTTGTGTACTAAGAAATATATCATTACTGCTAATAATACAAATACTACTAAGAATAATAGTAGTACATATAAGACAAAAATGAATTAATACTGTTTAAAAGCATTCATGTCGGCTCTGTATATACACTCACACATCTGTAGTTATATAAGTTTCCCCACAAATGCTGCTGAAGTGCACACAAACCTTTCTCAGGATGTCTTCTGCTAACGTGAGGAAAGCCTTCTCGATGTTGATGTTGGCCTTAGCACTCGTCTCAAAAAACCTAATGCCGTGCTCCCTCGCGATCTGTGGAGGAGAGAGCCTGAGTTAGCACACAGAAAAAAGCAGCTCGGGTCCAAAAATAAAAAGTGGCCGATCCTCTGTGCGGACGTAGATCAGGTATCACTGCTGATACCAACTCAAGCATACACACACTCAGACACTTCTACTCTAGTCGGGTTAGGTGTGTGTATGAGTAAGCAGATCTGTATCTGATGTTGCTAAATCTGCAGACAGACTAGTCACTGCTAGTCTGCTTTAGTACAATGAAGCCGGGCACTTAAAGACGCTGTACGCCCACGCAGATGTTGTCACTGGCTCATTAGGCTCTATATACCAGAGATTCAATCAAGTGCCCAAACCCCACGTACTAATCAAAGACATGTACAGAAAGAGACGTCACTGAGGCCACAGTTACTTGTACCTTATACACTGTGACTCCATATTGAGCTTATAACTTATTTATAACTTTACATATGCATGCAGAGAAAGGTTTCGAAGGCTATAGATCTTGAGGGCTGCAACTCAGTCCTCCATCTTCACTTCACGTGCCTGTGTACTCCTCTGCACACATCTAATCTCACCTGCACACCCACACGTTTGCACCCTACATGTTGATTGTTTATTATATACAAATAACTAATAATAATTTTAAAGTCTGCACTGGTTGCCTGAAATGAATTTAAGATTCTCTTATTAGTCTTTACATCGTTGAGTGGTCCTGCAGATCGACACATTGGGGTCCGCGTTTATTCACCTAATGGGTTTTAATTTAACTTTTTATAACAGTGTCTTGCTGAATTGGTCCTCTTCTTATTGGCTTTTATTTATTAAAAACAGGTTAATTATTAATTAATTGTACAGCTGGATTTTATTATGCATTTATCTGTTTTGCTGCGTTAAATTTACCGTTGTCTATTTCTGTTCTTTATTCACTCTGTGAAGCACTTTGGGCTGCATGTCTGCATGAAAGGTGACATATAAATGAAGTAAGTTTCAGTATTAAAAAAGTAATTATATAATAAAAAGTTATATTTCTATTATTCACACCAGAAAGAGGAAAGCAGCATCAGTGCAGTCGCACAAAGTCTGCTCGTTCCAGGGTTATACATTTGATCCATTTATTCCAAATTTGGCCTCGAAAGAATAAGTCAGCTTTTCCATTTTGAATATTTCCAAAGTTATTTCTGAACAATCTTCCAATGTAGGTGGTTCTGGATTTAGACACTTTCTAGTGACTTGCAGCAGCTTGAATCCTTCCTCTGTTTGTGATTTTAATGATAAATGAGGCTTCGTTTAGTGTCAGAACGAGTTACAAATGTGTCATGAAGCTACGTTTATCTCTATATTTTGATGTCTGGTGACTATCTTGTAAATACTATGAACTATTGTTGATGTGTAGAAGCTCAAGCGGAGTTACAACCCACACTCAGCCTTCATATTTCCACTAGCTGTCTTTCGTCAGAGACAGTTTGAAGCGAGCGACGCTGACAGGATTGTTTATATAAAAGGAAATCATATCTCCCCAGTGATATGGACATGTTGTGGTTTAGTAAAAGTCTCGGATCAGGCCAGCCGCTATGCTGTGTAAGCAGCCCTGAAAGTGGTGCAGCTGTTTTATTGTCCTTCTTACAACTGTTGCTGCACAAGCGGTCCCATTCAGCACAATTCATACTGAGTTTTACAGCCTAGATACAGTTTGAATTGCGCCTGTAGGTCTGTGAAGATTGTGTCCTGAAAATAAAGCGAACTCTTTCATTTGAGCCATAAATACCACCACACTATTTCAGTGTCATCGGTTACACTAATTTATCAGCTGCGCATAAACAATGCAGTATTTTGTTTGAGCGTGAACGCACAAAGGTTAAAACCCCTGAGAGAACATATAACATTTGACCTATATTGTCTGTGTTGTCAGCAGTTCCTACACAGTTTACAGTGAGGGTGAACACTGGAGTTTGTCTGGAATATAATGCAAGTCTTTTAATCTCTAAGTAAACAAACATTTACAGTAACATAACCAACATTTTTAATTCAAACTTTAATGTCTCGCAGCCAACAGGCATCTGCTGTTGTTGTTCCTGTTCCTCTGAGCTCGTCAACAAAGTCCAGTTCTTCTCCAACCTTTCACACCATGCTTTGTTTTAGAGAGAAACTTTGAATGTATAAAACTTTACCTGCACTATGGGGCAGTACCAGAGCACTCAAATGTTTCCAAGCTGTTTTTACCGGTTCTAACACCTCAGTTTAAACCCATCCTCCATGCATTATGGATCAAACAGACATTTCTATATCGTCTTTTTTTGCCATCCTGCCGTTTCCCTGCATCATCTTGTGTTTTTCTGACCTTTAGTGTTGAACGAGCTGTCGTGTAAATGTTGTGTCGCACTTAAACGTCTGTTTATAGCAGCGGTGCGCTGCGTCGTCTCACCTGCTCCCCCTTGGCTTTTGGTACGACCCTCTTGTCCTCCATGTCACACTTGTTGCCTAGCAGCATCCTCTCGACGTCCTCATTTGCATGCTGAAAAAGATAAAGAAGAAAGAGTAGATTAGATTAGATTACGTTTTCATATTACCGCAATGGCAACATCCGACAAGATCGCACAAGCCAACGATCATTTATCTTAGAAATGACTGATTAAAAACCAAACTACAGGGTTTGACTCAAAGCTCAGCAAAACACAATAAAAACAGATTTTTGTTACACAAGACTTTAGATTTATATTCTTACACTTTCAACCTCACACTGGGGAACACAGTTTTTGTTGAGTTAGGTCTGACTAATTTTTGGGTGCGGAATCCAAAACTGATCTCAGTTTTTCTCCATCACGTCAAGTTTTTGAACTATAGGATCCCTGTTTTCTTAAAAAATATAATAAAAATACTGTAACAGATATGTGCTTGTTTTCACTGAAACAAAAGTAACAGTCTGTGCAATGATCTTTTTGCTCTCGCCAAACCATGGGGATACCAAATGCCAACTTTTCACATGTTCCTTTGGTCCACATCCGTAAACTCTCTACACACTGTTTGCACACTTTGTGAGGGGCCCATGGCTTGACTTGATCACCGATTTTTACTTTAAAATATGCAAAATATGCTTGTTTGACAAATGCACTGATGTTTGACTTGGAATGGTGAAACTACCACAAACATAGCAAAAGGAGTCAGAGTTGTTTAGGCTTTTACGACGAGAAGCAGCAGGAGCAGACAGACCACTGTATTATTTGTTACAACCCAAAACAAGATCAGAAGATCAGAACTACTGATCTGGACTGTGTTCATATTCCTCTCCAAGTAGCATTCAGTTAACCTGCTTTGGAGTCAACGACGAGCTTTCACAGAAGTGCAACATGAGCTGTTAGTTAACAGGAAGTGCATTGTGTTTCTTTCCCTGACCGGACTTAGAAAGGGTGAGAAAAATGACGAGAAATGCCTGAAGGTCTTCACACATCTAAGAAGCCGGAACAAGGAAAAGATTATGTCGCTGGTCATATGCCTGTTAAGGCATACGCATGTAGTAGATATTGCTTTGTTCTAAAAGGATCACAACCCAAAACAGGCTTGTAACCACTGGTCTGGTCTGTATTCATATCACTCTGCAAATAGCAGAAATCTTTAACCCTCTCTGCAGTCAACAACAAGCTTTCACAGAAGTGCAACACGAGTTCTTAGTTAGCAGGAAATGCATTGTGTTTCCTTTCCTTGACCGGACTCGAAGCTCTTTAACAGCAAGGGTGAGAAAAATGACGAGAAACGCCTGGCGGTCTCACCCAATCCGCTTCATTTAACACGCAGCACCTTCAAACTAATCACGTGTCGTAATATCAGAGCATATTGCTGCACCGAGGTATCATAAAGATACGTTACAGTAATTAATCTGATGCGTTTTATCTGGCAAGGATCCCAAAGATTACTCACGTAATTATGTCAGATAAATAATAAGATGGTGTAAAAAAACACAATGCGAAGTGCAAAGGCAGAGATGCACCGACAGAAAAACAATAAACAGATGGAAGATGGTTCTACCTCTAACCGGGGTGAGCTCAGCAGCAGGCCAGGCCATATGTTACAGACAGCTTGTCTTATTATCATTTGGAAATATCAGGCCTGTTGGAGGCTGATGTCACTAAATGTTGAAATGCACATTAGACCACGCTGCCTTGCCCTTATAGCTTTATATCCGTTAGGCCGAAACAACAATAGAAACAGCGATCCTCCCAGATCCTGGTAAACACTCTCAGCAGCCCGTAATGCAAACAGACGTCTCAGGATCTCGTACTGTGCTGTGTAACCTTTTTCGAACATAATATGCAAACCTGTTAATAAAGACTGACACTGTAATTCTGAGAGCAGGTGATCTGATTTTTGTATGACGTTTTTGAGACCAATTTTAGAGTAGAAAGATTCCTTTGAGACTTTGAAAAGGAGCAACTAGATCAATGAAGACCTATTATTAAAGAGGCTGCAGTTCCTGAAACGTCCACTTGAGGCTGGCTACAGAACGAGTCAGTCTCCATAAGTCCCCATGTTAAAATGTCCAACTTCACAGCAGAAATAAACATGTTTACAGCCTGGTACAAAAAACAGTTTTGGTCTCTATAGATAATTTCCCCGTTCATGACAACAGTACTGAGTTTTTAACTCACCCGTTCAAATGAGATTAAGGCTTTAAGTTATGTATAATTAACAGTGTGGCCGCTTTGATTGACATGTAGCTGCTGTTACAGACGGCTTGTTTGACAACGAGCCACATCTCTGCTGATTTATAAATTAGCCGAGAGGCGAAAGAGGCAGAACTACAAACATGGCAGCAGCCAGAGCCACCACTAGTCTGAGCTTCAACACTGATCTTCAGAAATCTGTGGGTGACGTCACAGATACACTGTCCAGTCTCTTTAGCCTTGGTGGGATTGTTCCCCATCAGTCAGTCAGAACTGAAGAAGATCAGACGGGGAGGTTCTACGGATCTATAGCCAAGTCCAGTTCTCAAAGAAAGATGATCTGAACTGAGGTGAATTATTTCACTAGAATGAATAGAGATGTTTTTTTATGTGGAAAAAGGCACTTGCTGCTTTTATTGACCAAAACACTTCATTAAAGAATATTTCAGTTAGAATAATTTAACATATACATTGTCGGTCTAGTTGACATTGCTGAGAGGTGCTTTGTTTTGTAAATCACTGTTCTCTCAATTTTAGTATTTCTTTCTGCATTTTATACTGGAAAAACTTTTATATCATGTATGCTGATGCTGATATGTCTTGCTGTGGACCAGTAGCAAGACTCTAGCATGACTTCATTATTTATTTCTATATAATTCTCATTTATGAGCCACGTCTTATCTTTCTTTCCTCGCTGTTGGATCATTAAAGTCTATCTTATCTCAATTCTGGCCAATCGATACATCAGTCAGGCTCTAATGTTAAATCTAGAGATGGTGTTGTGAAACTTTCTAAGGAGCTGGACTAAAGCTGGACACAGTTCCTCAAAAAGTCAAATCATTTGTGGACAATAAACAGTTTGAATTGTGTAGCAGATAATCAGTGTTCCTGGTAAACATCATGAAGCTGTAAGACTGTTTACATAAATATTGTGAGTGTTTAAACGAGGCCTGTAACGGCATCAACATAATTACCGACACTGGTCAGTCAGCCGTCATACCTATGGAGTGTAGTCTACCTCTTCCTGATGAAAGTTTGCAAAAGCAGATGTTTTCCTGTCACCGCCTGGAATTAAACTACAAATATTCAAGAGGTAAAACAGAAAAACTTGCCGAGGAGTCAGACATCTGGCTCATCTGATGTCATTTAGTCACAGACCCCTGCTGCACAGCTGACTGCACACACGGCCAGCTAGTTAGCACCGTTGGCTGCATTTCAGAGCATTTAAGCCACTTTGTCAGCAAGCCAAAGATACAACAATAGAGAAAGGAGTGCCAACACTCAACTCTCCAAAAATACTGATAAGATATTACCCAGCAACACAAACCCACATGATGACATTGGCTGGGAGTTTGTGCATGTGTGAGTGTTTTACCTCATCAATGTTGCGCAGCCATTTGCTGATGTTTTCGAAGCTCTTGGCGTTGGTGATGTCGTAGACCAGCATGATGCCCATGGCTCCTCTGTAGTAGGAGGTGGTGATGGTGTGGAACCGTTCCTGGCCCGCTGTGTCCCTACAAAACACAAACACACAAAAACACAGATGAGACTCGTTTGTGTTCACCGTTGTATTGTGTTTTGTCTCCAATGACTCGATTACTTCATGACGCTGAGATTTCTCACTTTCCATGACTGAAAATTACGACACATGAGCAACAACTGTTTTGTTTGAGCCAGAAGACAGTGTCAGGATATGATATTTACCATTTTTTATCTCATTAGAACTTTTTATTTCACTGATTAACCGGCTTTATCGATGCCAGCGCTCCCTCGCTCTCATTTACTTTCTATGTCACGCAACCCACTGCGTGCAAACCATCGGACACAAACCAAATTAAAACTTCTTTGTGTCATTATTTTGCTGCGTAAATTGTGAGTCAGACTCAGATTTAAAAGCTGGGTGCATGAAATAAATAAAGTCAGAACCTTTAACAGGTAGAACATCGGAGTTTAGTCCATGAATCCACCTGGATGTTCTCAGTTTGAGAGACATTTCAGGCTGACTGTAGAGGTTTTGACTAGTCTGATTATCGGATGTAGCGTGACGTCAGGCTGAGTTTTAACAGAATTTGGATCTGGCTCAACATCTCCGCTTCAGGTCGTTGATGTTTTTTGATAGACATCCCTGCAGCCCGCACCGCCACAGCCAAAACAAACTACCCCGCTCAAATGAATGGGAAAAACCTGCGTTTTCAGCACAGCACCAGATCCTGTCTGAACGTACCCTTAAGCACATTAAGCAGAAAAACAATACTTACAAACCTTACAAGTCACTTTTAATCTGCTAAACACACACAAACACACACACACACACACACAATGAAATCCACTGCAGGCTAACCACGTCCCTCACACGTCAGCACTAGCATGCATCTTAACTGTGACATTTTCCTATCTGGAGGAGCCCTGCCAACATCCATCTATCACTGCTGATAGAGGAAACGAGAAGACGCCTGGACACTCGCATGAGCAAAAATCAAACCTACGCTCACAAAAGCTGCTTCACTATGATCATCGAAATAGCAGCTGGCTGTGCAACGGTTAAATTTTACTGAATGTGGCGATGACCACATCCCTCTGTGCTCAGGCTATACGGTGAAGATTAAATCCAGACATAATGTGTTCGAACGGGAAGAGGAGAAAATGTGATACAGCCAAAGAATGGACAGTATCAGGCCAGAGGCAATTATCGAAACCATGACTGGATGGAGTTTCCCATGAGCTGGATAATTATTTTATCTTATTTTGCAGGCTTTGTTACACACTACAGAATCTTATAAAGTCACAGAGGATAAATATAACTACAGATCCTTCATCCTCTGGTGCTCTCCTTGTCCACTATCAACAGATAGGATGAGCAGGCCAGTAAACACGAGCGCTTATCTTGTTAAAAAGTCACATAATCAGACTCTCTAAGCACTGTAAGAGAACCTCACATAACAGTGGGTGTGGATGTTCAGGTGTCCACTGAACAATTGGCCTTGAATGAATAGACTTTTGTCTGCTCCGGAGAGATTCACCTTATCGGGAAAAGGGCGGCATATGAAGCACGAGTTTTGTGTGCTAACAAACACTTTGATAAAATAATCTCTTGGTCTTGACAGATGATTTTGTCAAACTACAACGCAAGTATCTACAGTACTTCTTCACAGATAGGAGCTATTAAAAAGGCAGAGGTGCTCGAGTCTCTGTGCTGTGTCTTTGACTTTATCTTGGTTTCTTCAAGAATAAGTGGATAATAAACAATTTGACGTTATTTATCAAGCAAACAACCCAAACAGTGTTTCCAGCCTCTTCAATGAGAGTAAATCTTTGTACTTTCATAACTGTTTATACCAAATAATGCCTCACTAAATATTTGGGACATTCGTAGATAATAAATGATTATCAGATGCAGATGCATATCTGACCAATTCTCACCTGAAAGTTGAGGAAAAATCAGCTGCTGTGAACAATAATTACAACCCTGCAGCAGACCTCCTGACGGACAGATGACAATTTCCTGTTCTCACATATTTCTGGGCTTGAGGGATGCATGTCAAACAGATGTTTCACTATGATGTAACGAGAGGCTGAACCGAAAGACGAGACTAACCAAGCCTTGCACTTCTCTTAAACACAAAACCTTGACATGGGTAGACAAATTAAAAAGCCGAAGCACTCACCAGATCTGTAGTTTGATCTTCTTTCCTTGTAATTCAACTGTTTTGATCTTGAAGTCTATTCCTGTAAAAAGACAGAAAACACATCAGCATACATATCTGCTAATAATATATGAATGAGCGGCGTGTGATGTGCTGACAGTGACAAGGAGAAACATCAGAACCAGACACAGAAATATGTTTAAAGAGGGGAGGGAAATGGACGGTCAGAGACAAGTGTTTCCATCAGCGAGACAATAACATTATCTCTTCCTGATTCTGCAGTGTCATGCCCAGACCTTGAGCCTATCAGCGGACAGCTGGAGGATCAGCAGCTGGCGAACAATGGGCACACAAACGCGAACAAGAACCGGGTTAAAGCAGGAAAACTGAGAATGTGTTTACACGCACTGCGATAACCTTGTTACAGTTAAAACCTGTGCGTGGACACAGCTGGTTTAGAAACATGATATTTGAAGCGTGTTAGTGATGCTGAAGCCTTGAGGCTTTTTTTTTCTCTTACTGGTTTTGGTTGGAGCGCTTGGACTGCAGTGAGACGACACAGGCTGTGGTGGGAGACTTTTTCCTACGTGTGCATGTTTTCTAATGTGGAAACAAACTTGTTTCCATTTTAGTTGAATTTAATTATTTTTGATGCAACAACAACACCATGTTTTTCTTCCAGGAGGTTAACTACTATCAAATATTTCTTGGCCCTCTTGTCTCATAATCTGTCCTACTTTCTATCTTTTTTAAATCTGTTCCTTTCAAGCTCTGAGTCCAATAAATCAACAGTGCTGTGGCCGCCCTGGAGGCAAACTGAGTCACGCTGGATGAGACGAGATTTCTGCTATTGCAAAACTATGATTTACCACCAAACAAGGTAATGTGATTGTAAAGCATTTAGAAACATTACGAGGCTGAAACAAAATAATCAATTAGCCGTGCCAACCACAATTTTAAAAATCAATTCATTGTTTTTCTCTTTTATCATCCGCAACTGTCAAACGCTCTCTGACTGCAGCACTTGTGGCTTTTAACAGTTTTATGTCAACACAGGCTGAATACATGTGTGTGTGTGTGTGTGTGCGTGTTAGAGAGCAGAACAAGAAATATGTAGACGAGGTTGTGATGTGCATTTATCACAGATTTTTGAACATTTCACATACTACAAAAAAACTTTCATTGATAATTGTGTCAATTATTTCTTTCATATATTTTTCTGACAGAATATTTATCATCATGTAGGACAGGAAAACTCTTTCAGATCTCGATCTCATTTAAGAAGCTGCATCCTCCATGGCTGTGAAGTGAAGCCAATGTGGAAGTGCCAAAAACTGCAGTTCCTCAAACGTCCACTTGAGGCTGGCTACAGAAACGAGTTTTGGTCCCTGTCAGTGATGCGCGGGTTGATCCAAATTGAGCGGGTGCCCGTCACGAGTCACCAAACAATATTTTTAATGATATTCGGTTCGCGGTCGGTCGGGTCGTTGCCGAGTAAAGTTTTGATGTGGGACAAAAAGCCAGATTTTCCCAACACTGAGCAATGCCATTAAACCGCATCTTAAATGAATATAATAACTCAGTAATGGTAGTTTTATGTAGCCTGATGACGCTACAAGTTAATCAAGAGTATAGACTACTTTTTAAAATGCGGGTCAGGAAGCGGGTTGGGTATAATATTTCACAATTATCTGCTGCGGTCCGAGTTCAGGCGGGTTAGTTTAAAGCGTCGGTCGGTGCGGGTCGATCAAACATGGACCCACGCATCACTGGTCTCTGTAGCTAATTTCCCCGTTTATCACAACCGTACTGAGTCCGATTTTTTTTTAAACTCACCTGCAAATTATATTAAGACTTAGAAGTTATGCATAATTAACAGTGCGGACACTTTGACTGACAGGTAGGTGCTGTTACAGATAGGTTGTTTGACGTCATTCAGCCCGCTTCAGGTCAGCCGATGATCCACGTCTTTCCCGCTTTTTAGATTAGCTGGGAGGCGGAAGACGTACCAACATGGCATAAGCCAGAGCGGCAGATTTTGAACTTCAAAACATCACACATACGCTGTCCATTCTGTATACTGTCAGCGGCCGAATCCAACAAATGTTTGACATTTGGCAAGTAACTGATTTTCTATTCGACAAACCCTCGAAAGTCTGACAGTTACTTTTACCCGCTTCCATTTGAGGCTAAAAGTAAAAACCACAACATGCACAAAATGAAATACAGACAATCAAATCCTAATGGATTTTTATGTTGACACTATTTTGTAGGGTAACCATAATAATCACCTGTCATAATCATGAAACCCTAGAGGAGGCCACTTTTTTAAAAAAGGAGTGACTCATGACTGAAACTTTTTGGCGAAGAAGTCGTGTTTTCCACTTAGAGAGTGAGCTGTCAGTTCGGCTCTGGTCAGAAGTTGTGGTTGGTTTCAAAAGTCACAAGAAACAGCTGTGCACTAGGTGGGGCAGGACCATAGAATAATGAAGGAACTGGCTGCCAAGGTGTGACTCACTAAATATTATGGACTCCCCGGAGAAAGGGAGGGAGGCACAGAAATATATGGTTAGATAGAAACAAGATTCAGATTCTGCAGATGATAGTATACCTGCATCGATCATCTTAAACGCTCAACAGGAGCGACGACGTGCAGGTTAAGTGTTGGGCTTAACACAATCCTTGATAAGAACTGCTAAAAGTTCTCAAAAAAAAATAAAAAAAAATCAAGCTCAGCGGGGATGACTTCATATTTGTGTGTTCCTGGCGAGGAGTAAAAACACTGAGTGAATCTGTGTTTTCTTTCCTGGTGAGGTGCACTGGCGGATTGTCAAGGAAAAATGTGCATTGTGCAATCACTGGACAAAAAAAAAAAAGAAAAAAGAAAAAAAAGGGCAGACTTCAGCGGAGAATGACACTTTCAATGACATCCAAATGCTGAATCGGACATCTTAAAACGGAGATGGTTTATGGCCGGCGTTTTCGTTTCAATCCCAGAGGAACCGTTCCTTCCACAAGTATGAATTCCACTGTTGCCGTCGCCAGTTTCCATGCCTAAATTCATGATGTGTTGTAGAAAACGATTTCGGATCGCAACATCATGCATATTCATCACTCCTCATATGCATAACAAGTATACATGGAGGAAGGGCACAGAGAGAGAGAGAGAGAGACTGGAAATGAGGATGAGTGACTGATTAGAGAGGGGGGTTTTCCAGTGGGGGTATTTTGAGAAGCAGCTGCGCGTCTGTGTCTCCGAAAGGTATGAGCACTGTGTCAGAGGAAGAACACACTCCTGTCTCACGTGTACTGGGTTCTGCTGTTTCGCCACAAAGTTGCTGGACTTTCCGGGTTCATGCGTAGGGCTTTTTCTAAAAGTATGATGCCTTTAAACTTCGTGTACGCCAATATCACCGACAATATAAAGAATAGACAGAAGAAATGTCGCAAAGCTCAAAATCTGTGTGCTAATCTAAAAAAATAAAATAAAATCGGCAAAGACGTGGATCATCGAGGACCTGAGGCGGACTGAATGACACCCGGTTGCCCAAACCACCCATCTGTCAATCAAAGTGTCCTCACCCTCAGTACAGTTGTCATGAACGGGGGAATGAGCTACAAGAGACCAAAACAGTTTTTTGTACCAGGCTGTAAACATGTTTTTACACATTTTTTAAACATGGGGACTTATGGAGACGGTCTCGTTCTGTGACCAGCCTTAAGTGGAGGTTCGAGGAACTGCAGTTTTGGGCACCGACACACAGGCTTCACTTCACAGACACAGTGAGGTTTCCACTTCACACAAAACATTAGCAACAATCATAGCCAACAAAATACAAAACGACGAAACCTCTAAATCATATGGCAACAAACGATTATCGCACATTAAGACGTTTATATTTTCGTAAGTGCATCATAATCAAATATCTTCAGGCAAAACAATTAACTGATCCACAGAAAACTAATTATTGCTGAGCACAAAGGCCAGACATTACCTCGATACAGTAATTGCTGCTTTTCTTTATCTACTATAATACCAATAATATTGATTGAACAAAACAAGTAATCTGAACGTGTCATCATGATTGTCTGACATTTTATATTCCAAAAGATGAATCTAGAAAATAATAAGCAGAACAATCAATGATGTTATCCTATCCTGTGTTTTTACCGCAAAGTAATATGATCGAACATCCTTTGACAAGGCAGGACAAATATTCTGAAAGGCCTTTTCCCAGAATCTAAAACATCAATATCACAATTATTTCACATGTTTACTGCGTGTTGTTAAAAAGAAGAGCGAGCTCCGTGACGACTAGAAGTCTGGCATATGTGATGTGCTGACAGATTATGTTGTCCATCTTTGTTTTTCAGTTTATCATGTTCCATGCTGCTTTGTTTTGAATACAGATGAACAACAGAGACGAGCTGAGACAGAAGCTCGTGACTGGACGAAAACAGTGATGCAGTTTTAAAGGCGACGGCTCTCGAAGGGAAAACCGGTGAAACATCCTGACATGAGTAAAATGATGTTGGTTTGTCATTCCTGAAGTGTGTGTCATGACGGTATCTCTAACCACATTTTAAACAAACTGAGGTGGGACCACCACGAGCGAACGCCTCCTGAACTCATGTTCAAGCACTATAATCATCACTGTTTCTGGTATTCATACTTTAAATCACTTGTTAACTGACATCAAAAGTTAGCTCTGTGTTTACACGTGTTTTGGGAAAGATTAGACAAAAAAACAGAGCTTGTTTACAACATAGATACCCACATACTTGCTTTAGCAGGATCAGGTATATACTCCTTCATGTGAAACAGGTTCTTTTGGAGCTTAGTATGTTGAATACGTTATATTTTTCTTAAGGTAACAGCTGCAAACGGTGAGGTACTTGACGCACTAACCAACTTGGCAGGGAAAACACATCCGCAAGGAGCAAAGGTCACTACTGGTCTTTGACTGGTGAAGGAGCGGTCGGTCTGCATCTGCCCATCGTCACACAGCCTCTGTTAGAACTGGCAAAGATCTGATATGGTGGTTTTTAAGTCAAATAAGGCAACATAATCTCCGTAGTTTTGTTTCTAATTTGACAGCACAGACTAGGACTACACTTGGGAGAAACAAGGCAGAGTGTAATACAACACAAACAGCAAAGACATAAGCCGTAAACAAACACTTAAACACACATACGACGGCGAGTTTTGCAACAGAGCGCATTGTGCATCGCTGTACCTCATCAAATCTAATCTAAGCTGGATGCCACTGCGAACACTGTCACCCATTATGGCCATGTGTTCTTGGGCAATACAGCCGAAGGGAGTCGTCGTCGACAACACTTCAAAAGTTGCGAAAATCTGGGCTTGAAATTAAAGCTCAATCAAGGAGATCAAGGATATAATGCCTGCGCAGTTTCATGTGGTTCAGCAAAACACTGGTCTAAAGTTACGTTATTACTCAGCACTGATCTTAAGCAACAGGAGTAAACGGAGCCTTTCACATGGGCCGTGCAGGGATTTGACATAGTTTGACACTTGACTCATGTGAGCGTGATGTTGGGACGCATGCGTGAAGGGTCAGAGGGGGGAAGAGGGAAAAAAAAAAAAACGATGATGCCACCATGATGAATTGTTTATGGTTCTCTATGGAGCAGTCATGGAAAGTAACTAAGCACATTTACTTGAATACAAATACTTGCTTCAGTGCATTTCAGAGGGGAAATATTGTACCTTTGACTCCACTATAATTATTTGACAGTACATGGAAAAGATATTATATTATAATAGCTTACACATTAGTACAGCAGTAGTAATAAGATCAGAAACTTTACATAAACCATAAAAGTGTGAAACATTTTCCTTTCACAATAAAAGCACATATTACTGACAGTGCTCCTGTACCTTTACTCACATTTGAAGACAGGAAATTCACTAGTAATGGAAGTATTTTTATGTTACAGCAGTGAGAAAGTATCTTAACATGTCCTCCAACACTGCTTTTAATGCACTTTACTTGTGTGTCATCTGTCATTTTGAGCAAACATCTAAATATCTGTGAACCTTTAAAGCTGGAATTCATAACAAGGACAAAGTCTTGCACTGATGTGTGTTATATATTTAAATGCAAACGCCTATGGAGGCAGTTTATTGCCTTTTTCTATAACAGCAGCAGCACGGCCCTGCTGTACTGCTACCCTTAGCCTCGTTAGCTCACTAGCCACTGGGTCAAGTGACATGACAGCAATTCCTCTGGCACCTAAACCGGTTATACTGGCCAACACCGGCAGGTTAAAGCGTAATAAAAACCGTGTTTTGTTATTAAAGTCGCAAGTCGTTTGAAACAAGGTTCAGGCTGAGTGCTCGGGAAAAAGCTTTGCACGGCTAGTGCAGCAGGCCTGATAGCACACAGGCTAACCGAATATGAGAGAGTCACCCAGCTGTCAAACTACAAAAAAAAAAACAACATCTGTGTCTGAATATCTGCAGAGCTTCTTACCTATGGTGGAGATGAAGGTTGTGTTGAAGGCGTCGTCAGAGAAGCGGAACAGCACACAGGTCTTCCCCACGCCCGAGTCTCCGATCAGAAGCAGCTTGAACAGCAAGTCGTACGTCTTCTTCGCCATTGGGAAAAAACAAAGCGTGTGTTCCGAGATACAAAAAAAACAAAAACAAAACAAACAAAAAAAAAGCTAATAACCTAAAGCACGTCTAATGTAGAAGAAGAAGTCTAAAGCCAGCTCCCTTCAAGCCAAGCCGACCCCCTTCTTCTTCTTCTTCTTCTTCTTCTTAACAATCTGGGGATTTGTTGATTAGCTCGGCGAGCTAGTTGGCTAAAATACCAAAACCGACAATGTCCGAGAAGTTTTAAATCCCCGAAGCCGGACTAGTTTCAGCCTCTCTACAGCATGAGAACAGAAAGCAAAAAAAATAGGATCTTCCTCCCGTGTGATTCCTCTTTTCCACTCTTTCTTTTCTCCCACACAGTCGGGACAAAATGGCTTCTCTCTCTCTCTCTCTCTCTCACTCCCTCACTCACTCTCTCTCTCTCTCACTCTTTCTTCAAACTAACGGCAAAGCTAATTCAAATTCTCGGCACACCCCGTCATTCCAGTGCTCTGTCACACAAGCTCGACCGGAGAAGAAGCTGAGAGGAAGAGGAGAGGAAGGGGAGGAAAAAAAAACAAATCTTTTTTTTCGTTTTTTTTAAAAAAAAAAGAAAAGTGTGAAGCTCGGAGTTTATATCGCTCTGTTTTTTTTTTCTTTCTGGAGAGATTAAACCGAAATATACAGACGACCGCCGTCGCCTTCGAATGGGAGCCACCACGGCGACACCCTTAGCCCACAGATACGCCTCCACTCCCGCCCTTTCTGTCAAAAGCAACGCGTCTGATTGGCTAAAGTCGCTGTCATGTCATTGAGCACCCCATTGTGATTGGCTATAAGGCCAAAAAAAAAAGAGGGCGTGACTTCGAGTGACGTTACTGCGTAAGTGAGTCGGACATTTTGGCTCAAAGCGCCCTTTGACTTACAGCGAGGCGAGTGTTTCTAATGAGCCAACATGGCGGCCCAGTTTCTTGCGGAGCTTCTCTTAGGGCTGGGGTGTGTTTTCAGTTTTTTAATGGCAAGCTTGGCATTTGATGCGGTGACTATCCCAGCTGTGAGTCAGGCAAAGTGATGTCATATATAAGTACTTACGGGCGTTTCCCACATCCTCTGCCCTGTGAACTACAGGGACATTTATCCTGTTTAAAGTCTTTTAATAACTGTACACAATGAGGGAGTATGTGCATGTACACATCATTACTGTAGGTGCTTTAGACTTTCTCAGTGTGTGTGTGTGTGTGTGTGTGTGTGTGTTAGTCTTTCCTTCTTCCGCCTGTCAGAGTAGTTTGACTCTCAGACACTCCTAGGAATGTTGAGTATGCCCTGCTTTCTACTGCCGAGTACAGACTTGCCACAAAGTAAGAAGGAAGGAAGGGAAGAGATATAAGTCAGAGAAAAAGGAAAGAATGGACAATACTAACGTGTAATGTTCATTTTGCAGTGGCACTAGATGAAACAGTAGCAGATAAAAGTTTAAATATTGCATCATAATGAGGTGGAACAAGTACTCAGATCTAAGTTAAATAGTAATACAACAGTGTATGAGTAAGTTAATGTCATGCATCCTCTGTAGGTGAAGTGAAGCCAGTGCCAAAAACTGCACTTCCTTCCGCTTGAAGCTGGTTTCAGAAGTGACTCTCCATAAGTACCCATGTTAAAATGTCCTTGTCCATGTTTACAGCCTGGTACAAAAAACTGTTTTGGTCTCTATAGTTAATTTCCTCATTCATGACAACTGTACTGAGGTTGAATTTTTATAGAACTCACCTGTTCAAGTTATATTAAGGCTTAAAGTTATGCAGAATTAACAGTGTGGCCGCTTTGATTGACAGGTAGGCGTCGTTACAGATAGGCTTATTAGAGCAACCATCATTCAGCCCAGCTGAGGTCTGCCGATGATCCACTTCTTTGTCAATTTTTAGATCAGCCGCCACACTCTGAGCTTCAAAAGCTTTTCAGAAACCTGTGGGTGACATCACTCTTGTTCCCGTATGTTCTACCCGTGCATGTGTGGGTTTTCTCTGGGTACTCCGGCTTGCTCCCACAATCCAAAGACATGCATTTTATAGGTTAATTTGCGACTTTATTATTCCCTGAAGATGTTTATATGAGGGTGTGAATAGTTGTTTTCTTTATGTGTTGGGCTGTTCAGGGTATCCAGGGTGTCTCTTGATAACTCTGATAAAAGAGTGGTTACAAAAAATGGATGTATGGATGGACTAGTGCGTGGGATTTAGTTGCATCTAGCAGTGTAGCTGCTGATTGCAATCCCCTTGGCTCATCTTCTGCTTCCTGGAGAAATTACTATGGCCACCAAACAGAAAGGCCCTGTCTTGAGTCAATGTTTAGTTTGTGAGTTCTGTGGCTACTGTAGCTTCAACATAGCGGACTCTGGCAGAAACTGTAGATATAAAAGGCTTACTAAGCCAGCTTATGTATTCTCTCGGGACCACGAATGTCTGTATTTCAAGACAATCCATTCAGTTGTTGATGAAAGTTTAGAACCACACGACAGCATCACCAAAAGGAGAAAAAGAAAAGCCATGTAAACCAGCTCGTGCAAAGCCTCAAACAGATGGTACAGAGGTTAAAAAGGTGATATAGGGCAGAAGTTTTCATGGAGCTCACATAGTTTCTTGAAGCAGCACTTGAAGGTGTCACTGTCTAAATACAGACCACCTTATTTGTTTTTTTTATTTTTATTTTAGCAAACCTCTCCACTCTGTCTCTTCAACAGTTAAGGAGTCTGCTTTGTTAAGCCAGTAAATCATGTCTTAACACAAAAATCCTCCCAGATCAGGGTGCATTCCTGTATTTTGCTGCATGGGGCCCCCCGAGGGTTCATCTCACACTCTCACGCACAAACAGTCACCACTCAAACTTCTCTGCTGAACATTTAAGGAGGAAGTCTGTCTCCACATGTTTGACAAGCAAACCAGATGTTCTTATGGGATTTTAAAGTTTTTTTATTTGGGGCATTTGAATCAACAATGGAAGGTTGTAAGGTGACAGGAAACAAGGGAAGACAGAGGAGGGGAGGGGGTAACATGTTACTGGGAACTGGGCAACAGTACAGTATCTGGTATGCATGTTGATCACCAGGATGTCCCAAACATGTGTTTAGCTTGAAGAATGTGCTGCTTCCCTAACAGTTAAAACACAGTTTATTCTCTACTAGAGCTAAAAGAAGTATCTGTATGGCCATTGTTAGTTAAACAGATAAATAAATATCATTGATAACATTGATGAGAAGTCCCTAAAATGCTCCAAAAAACAGCTACTTCATGAACTAATATGGATTTAAATTTAGACACAACTGAGATGATGGACTGTGAGAGGGAGCAGGGTCAAGGGTAGAGGGATGAAAATAGATGGATAAGGGTAGAGGGGTGAAGGTGGAAGGATGAAGGGAGGAAGGATGATGGTAGAGGAATGAAGGGATAAGGGTAGAGGGATGGGATGGAGGCTCGAGGGTAGAGGGATAGAGAGAGGAAGGATGAGGTGCAAGGGATGTAGGGATGAAAGAATGAAGGAGGTAAGGGATGAAGAGATGAGGGTCGAAGGATGAGGAGCTAGGGATGAAGGGATGGTAGAGGGTTGAAGGGATGAGGGTCGAGGGATGAGGTGTGCTTAAGTGCTTGAGATGTGGAAATGCAACGAGTTCAAGGCGTGGTCTTTGTTCCTGAACCTCGTTATAAATTTTGGTGAGATAGTTTTGTTATGCACTACGAGGTCAGCAAGGTTTCAATCTCAATCTGTTGATGACAGTTTGAGCTTCATAAAATTATAATGGGATGTTATTTTAGCTATTTTACTGATAATATATCGGCCAAATGATTAATTAATTAATTAATAAAGATTATCAGTTTAATACATAATGCATGTTATCATTAGCAATGTGTGTATATTTACACTTACAAATTTTGCCAAATGTGTTTATTCACAGTAAAACAACTAACAGTACAAATACAATACCAACTTCCTTTCTGTAGAAAGACATCTGAATTTATCTTTCTTTTTTATAATGACATTAGTTTCTTTTTGTTGGGCACTTTCCCTCTAGCATCCTATTTTCAAATCACATGGCCACACAGGAAGTCTACCTTGAACTATGATGTGCACTTCCCTTAGTATGACTCATGCCGGGGGATTTTAAGTTCATACTGTTTGGGTTTATGGGAGTTCCCAGTTTTGCTCTGTGAAACTGAAAAAAAAAAACGCAGCTTAATGTCACTGTCAGTTATTTGTCATTTGTTGTTGTACGTTGTACCTACACTCAGATCAAACATGTTTGAAGAGGTGGTGACATATTAAAGGTGTAAAGTGTTTTCCAGCTTCAAGGGGAATAATGTGACGTGCTGAATTCCCCTCAAGTCTTTCCCTTTTTTCGTCAGTCGAGCTTATGTCAGCATTAATACACAACACTGAAGCAATCGTGTTTGAAATAGGAAGAGGTTTTAGGGAACTGTTTGGAGTTTTAATGGGAATCACCCAGAGATCCAAGATCACCTCCTACATTACACCCTGAAGCCAGCCAACTTCAACTTCACTTTACAAATACAAAAAATGTGAGGAGTTCATAAAATATGATTTGTTATTAATTACAAGCTGAATAAGGGTTCGAGTTAAAAGCTAAAATGGTTCTTCATTTTTTAAATTCTCTTATTGTTTCTCCAAAGAACCTTTTATTATTAGATAAGTTATTACCAGAACTTAGCGTAAATAGTTTTTATCCCTGAGTTCATTCAGGTGCTTTCTCCAAAGAACCAGAACACTTAACATGAACCAATTTTTCTTAGAGTGTAGGATAAATTAATCAATTAGCTGATTAATCTGATTAAACAGAAAATTAATTTGGCAACTATTTTGGTCATTTAAGTAATTTGTCATGTAAGGATTTGAGTTAGTTGCATCACTAGTATATTGTTAAATAGTTCAAAATATAGCCCTAGTTTTAAATCCTGATGAATATATAATAATAAAACAGTTACAGGGCGCAATTTTTCTACATTGAGTACATTTAATACTTGCAGTAACTAAGTAACTTTACAGTGTAGTATTTGTACTTTTAGTGTACGATGTGAATACTTCCTCCACCACTTCCTGAAAGTCATGTTTGCTTACACGGATCTGCTGACCTCCTTTGGTGACATTGACTCTCTGCAGGTCAAAGTATGTTCCACATGTATGTGTCACCAGATGGTGGTGCTGTTGCTTCATGGTTAAATGGTCACAAAACACAATTATTCATTTTACATTTGGCCTTCTTGTCCTCAATTTGTGCCACTCTGGGAGCCCAGTTTACAAGAGCTGGTTGGAAAGAAAAAACAAATTCACCGTGTCCAAGTATGAATCAGGAATAAATCATTATTTTCCTTCACATGCAGAATACAGAAAGTCACCCTCTAAAGATCAAATGTGTGAGGAAACTGATGTAAATCATGTAAGGTTAGTCTCTCTCAGTACAATCCTATAGTAATTAATGATTATATAATGGGTTTATTTTTGATTATCACTGACTCTGGGTCAGTTATACTCAACCTATAGTAATAACAGGAAACACCAGAGCCGATACAAAGCTATTACCCTGAATGGAAAAGTGAAAAATTACAAATATAAATATATAGCCTATAATATAACAACTAGAAAAGCATCAGGGAATTACAACCAGATTGACAGGTCGTTATTATATAGCAAAGTTATTGTAATTAAATTCAAGCTGTCAGGAGATTGTAGATATTTAAATATTAAGATATTGTAATATTATAGATATTACATCTAAATTAAATGCATGTAATTGTAAGGTCACCATGTCATAGAGTTTACACATATGAATGGATGGATTGAAAGACAATATTGTATTTACTTTACTCCTATATTGCATTTATTTGATAAATAATAAAAGACATCAAAATATGAATCGAATCACCTAATAAATTATGATATATTATTATTACTCATTAAGTTCATCATTAAAGTGATGTACACATTAATGCATCAGCAATACATGATACAATACATGCTTCCTCCACTGAAAACAGTCTTTATACATGTCAAGTGTTTCTGTATATTGTAAACATCTAGTATTTTGAGTAAGAGCCATTTTGGCATGAAATAGTAAGGTCAACTCAGGTGTGTCCAATGATACTAATTAACATCTGCGTACTATTTCATGTGGAAATGGCTGTTGATTACTTTATATACATGAAGTTGGTAGTTGGTGTATAACTATGATTAAATACCTCTAACAGTGTGGACACCAACAGTTTAAAAATACATAAAATATTCCAGTTTATTCATCAGCTGAACAAAATGCGCCCAGTTGAGGAGTTGGTGGCACTGAGATGAAACTCCAACTCCCATGGTGCTTTGTTCCGCTCCGCAGTGATGTGGGGTGTGGTGGTAGAATGACTGTGTGTGTGTATGTGTGTGTGCATATATGTGTGTGAGTGTGAGTGTGTGTGTGTGTGTGTTGCGTACCGGAGGGGTGCTCTGTCTCTACACACACACACACACACACCGACAGCCGCAAATCCACTTCGGAGCATCAATGAGCGGAGGACGGGAAGATGCGGACAGCAGCGGTCTGTGGCGGATCTACCGGGGCGTGTAAAAGCAGGACTACATGAGTGTACATGAGATATCTGAATGCTTGTATTGTCGGCATTGTTGGATTTTTTTTTCTGGACGTGTATCGAGACTGCAATGGAGCGTCGATCCAACGCGTGAGATCTGCTGACCGTCTATTTGTAAGCTCATATTAGAGACAATAAGCGAAGGAAATTAGCCATTAGACACAGTGGCATCTCATCATTTGTGCTGGTTATTACAGGAGTCGGTGTTATTAGTCTATTTTCCTTGAATATGATCAAGAAGCCATACTGAATTTGTTATTAATGGTAAAGAAAAATCAATGGTTACACAATTCATAGGCAGACAGGAGACTGAGGCATCATAAAGGGTCCCAGCTTGGTTTTATTTAGATTATATAAATTATTTGTTATATTATTATAAGAGAAGGCAGTCATGTCAAAGAATAAGAGCAGTGAGTCAGTGAAGGTGGTAGTTCGATGCCGCCCTTTGAACCGGAAAGAGGAGTCCAATGGGCCTGCAGGGGGCATCGTCCAGATGGATCTCCGGCTCGGGCAGGTAATCCTCAGAAACCCTCGAGCACCAGCCAGTGATCCTCAGAAGACGTTCACATTTGATGCAGTTTATGATGCAAGCTCCAAACAACGAGACCTCTACGATGAAAGTGTGCGGCCGCTGATAGACTCAGTGCTCGCAGGGTTCAATGGCACCATATTCGCATACGGGCAGACTGGGACTGGGAAGACATACACCATGCAAGGGGCATGGATGGATCCAGAGAAACGGGGTGTGATCCCCAACGCCTTTGACCACATCTTCACGCACATCTCCCGCTCACAGTCTGATAAGCAGTACCTCGTGCGGGCGTCGTACCTTGAGATCTACCTGGAGGAGGTTAGGGATCTCCTCGATCCCAAACACGGCAGTGCCAGAGCCCTGGAGCTCCGGGAGAGTCCAGAATCTGGAGTGTATGTGCGTGACCTTACGTCATGTGTCTGCAAGAGCATCAAGGAGATTGAGGAGGTGATGAACATGGGCAACCAGGCAAGGGCGGTTGGGGCGACAGACATGAACGAACACTCGTCTCGGTCCCATGCCCTGTTTTTGATCACGGTTGAGTGCAGTCAACCTGGACCAGATGGGAGGAAACACATCCGGGTCGGCCGCCTCAACCTGGTGGATCTGGCTGGCAGTGAGCGCCAAGCCAAGACAGGCGTCCAGGGAGAGCGCCTGAAAGAGGCTGCCAAGATCAACCTTTCATTGTCAGCGTTGGGGAATGTGATCTCAGCGCTGGCCGACGGACGTAGCAGCCATGTGCCGTACCGGGACTCCAAGCTGACCCGGCTGTTGCAGGACTCTTTGGGAGGGAATGCAAAGACTGTCATGGTGGCCACCTTAGGCCCCTCTTCCCTGCACTACGACGAGACCCTCACCACCCTCCGCTACGCCAACCGAGCCAAGAACATCCAGAACCAGCCCAGAGTCAACGAGGATCCCAAGGATGCTCTGCTGCGTGAGTTCCAGATGGAGATCGCTCGCCTCAGGGCTCAGCTAAACCACAGGAAGTGGAGGAGCAAACAAAAGAAGGAGCAGGTGGACGGCGAGGCCTGGGAGAGAGACGAAGATGAAGAGTCAGAGGGTGAGGAGGAGGAGGAGGAGGTCGTGGAGAAGGATGCGGAGGAGTATGTGAAGCTGGAGGAGCAACGGTTGGAGATGGAGAAGGAGGCCATCAAAGGAGATCAATTCATGTTGGCCGAGGAGAAGCAAAGGCTCCTGGGAGAGAAGGAGAGGATGATGGGAGATCTGAGGAAGGAGCAGGAAGCTACAGCACAGCTGACCGCCAAGTACAAGGTGAGAATCCAGTTGATTCATTCATAAACAGTCCACACAATCCAAGAAGTCAGATTAAGGACATGCGGTCCGTGGGATTATCATGTGTGATAATCTGATGATCTGTTAGTAAAGGACATTACGGACAGTAACAATGGGAGCCTCATATCTAATTACATCTCAATGTGTGCGTGAGTGCATGTGTGTATCATTACAAACAAACCATGACCTTAAGTGTGTGACTGTTGATATCAGAGATTAATGAAAAGGATAAAAGGACCCTCGAGCAATTGAGTAATGTACTATATGACTACATTTCCCATAATGCCAAGAGTGTCTCAATAGTGATGTGTTCCACTGCAAGTCAGAAGTCGATGGTTCAAAATGGGTTTTCCCATTTCTGATCCAAAGGTGTCCCAGTGAATCTGCTCGTGAAACAATGGACCCCGGCACCAAATATTTGTATGTCAGGTCTCTGAACTGCAAAATTATCTGGTTAGTCCTGTCTAGTCATGGAGCACAGTATGGAGTGTGTACAGGTAGCTGGAGAGGTGCCAGCTTACCTCTAGGGCACTGCTGAGGTGCCTTCAAGCGAGGTACTGAACCCCCAGCTGCCTCCAGGACGCCACTATAAATTCATACAACCTTTGGTGGTTGTATTTTGGGCCTTTTTGTTTATACATAAAGGAATGGGTGTTGAGTTGGTTGTATTCAGGCAACCTGCTAGGTTAGGATTACCAATGTTTGACTAAATTGTTTTATTTGTGGGTCATGTCTAAATGGTAACAATAAATTCTTAGAAACTCAGATTTCCACTTCAAGATATTGTTATCTCACCAAGTTTGAAGCTCATCTACAGTCATATGAGGAGAAAATCAGCCTGATAAAGCCTTTAAGGAGTCAGGTGGCGTACTATAATTAGATGAATGGATCATATGCAGGACTTTCACCCAAAAGACTGGGGTTTGTGTCCTGTGTGAAACCAATAGCTGATGTTGGCTTTTTTATTTTTAGACTATGTTGACTTATTAGTTTTCAGTCATAGGTCATTAGATTTAACTGCTTGGTTAGGTTCAGGAAAAAAAGACAAATATCACAAGACCTTCACAAATCTAGACACAATAAAGTGTCAATTTGTGAAATGTAGTTTAAAATCTTCACAGTTTTCATCGTTATTAAACAGCACAGGTCAGGTCAGATGTCTTGATCATATTCCACATAATCTCTTTTTCAGTCTAAATGGGTCATGTATTAGTGTTGTCAGTTAGGTCAGTTCAGCAGTTACACTTTGGGCCAAAAAGTGGTCATCGTTCCTACATGATCCTGACATGGACAAAAGAGTGACAGATAATCAAAAGCAATATATATTCTGTTCACATGATTCAAAGTCACTGTTTGTATGTGCGACGTATAGAGACCAGGCTGTTTATTTCTGCTGTGAATTTGGACATTTTAACATGAGGGCTTATGGGGACTGACTTATTCTGTAGCCAGCCTCAAGTGGACGTTTGAGGAACTGCAGTTTTTGGCACTTCAGCATTGGCTTCACTTCAAGGATTCAAGGATTCAAGGATTCAAGGAGTTTTATTTGTCATTGCAACACATGTAAACATGGGATGGAACGAAATTGGTTTCCCCTGGTCCTGGAGCAGCCCAATATCAAATATAAAATAAAATATATATATACATATATATATATAGAACATAAAATATAAAAAGTAAAGGCAAATTTAAATTTAAGAAAAGTATATACAATAAATAGAAAAACAGAAAACTTGAGACAGATGCAGTGTTTTATGACCACCAAGCCATCAAAATGACGGGAGCAAAACTCTCAGGGTTTTACACTGAAATTGTAAATTTGTCTGCAACAAATGACTCTAGTCATGTGACGGTGAATATCACCAGTAAACACTTTTATATACATATTATATTTCCAGCACTGGTGGTTCCGACGACTGGCATGTTTTGTTCTCCATAGTCCGGTCGGGTGTCACATGTCGAGACAGGAACTGGTGACCATTGCAGCTTAAAATGTCAGTTCTCTCTTTGCCCTATACGCTTCACACACCAACACACACAGGCATCAATCAAAGACTGAGTCAGAGCTGTATTAATTACTTGCTCTGATTCATGGGCATATCTAGTCAATAAGTCACCCATGCGGAATGACTGAATGATTGCACTCTATAATACTGAAGCTATAGATG
Source organism: Larimichthys crocea (assembly GCF_000972845.2). Classification (NCBI taxonomy): domain Eukaryota; kingdom Metazoa; phylum Chordata; class Actinopteri; family Sciaenidae; genus Larimichthys; species Larimichthys crocea. The sequence continues at coordinate 7,158,674 of NC_040021.1, forward strand.
GGACCATCAAACAGGAGACGGTGCTGGATCAGCTTACTGAGCCTGAGGCCCTAATGTGAGGAAATGAGAGGAGGAAAAAGATATTTTCAGTGTCCCGTGTACAGGAACAATAGGAAGGAATGTTGAGGTTGTCCTTAAAAGAAAATATCCCAGTTAGTTTTGTGTTTTTCCTGTTGTCAGTTGGTAATGTTCGGTGTATTTTTCCCTCCAGAGGCCCTTTAACAACTCCCAGAGCAGAGGTGTGATGCATTCAGCTGAGGGTAATATGGAGTCTGTGTAGGTGGATAGCAACAGGAGAGGTGTAATAATAGATTTTCCAGTTACAGTTATACTCATGTCTCAAAACACGACATGCAGTGTGGCTATCAAAGCTGTTGTTAGTGAACAAATTGATCTGTTTGCTCTCTTGGATCTCTTCCAGGTAGGGCAGAACGTTTGAGATCAGTCCAAAAAAATAAAAAGAATAATCATAATACTGATATTATTTGACATTGTGACGATAAATGTATGCAACATTTTCCTTTTGATAGAGAAAAAACTCATTTTAAATGACATTTTTACTTTGGAAAGCATTTAAAAACTCTTCTATACATTAGGTGCACTTCCATTTTCCCTATGTGACATCATATTGTCACCATTTAGCACATTATCTGTGCTGTTTGACAGGCAATTCTCTGTTCAGTCAGTCAATATTTGTAAAGTTGATTAATGTGAAGGATTCATTTGGTTTGGAACAGATTAAGATAACGTGGTATAGCTCCTTTTTAATAAAATGACACATTACATTACTCCACCTAGCCTGGGTTGTATACTATTTAATTTGTACACTGTGTCAAAAAAAAAAATTCTAAAAATCTTAAATTGGCAGAAATACTTGTGCCACTGTAGAGTCAACTCATTTATAAGAGTGGTGTAAGCACTCTCTACTTCTTGCCTCATCTTTAGTGGCACTTTTTCTTTCTGCACAAAAGGTCTGGGAAAGTCCCATGAGGCTGAGCTAATGTAAATCCTGCTTCCATGAGCGTTTCCTTGTGAAGCATCTCATATTTCTCCTCATCACCTTCAAAGCACCGTGGGGCTAATACTGTTTTGTGCTAACGTATGAAATCTGTGATCACAGCAGCACAGTCAGAGGGTCTTTGCCACTGTTTGTGTGTGTATGTGTTTGAGAGGAGGAAGATGATTAGCTACAAGAAGTATTTCCTGCCTCTGATGCATCAGACTGAAGCTACAAAATGTTTGTCATGCAAGATAGTGTTAATTAGACAAGTCAGGCAGACAAGTCATTTTTATATGATTAAGACGTGTAAAAGGGTCCCTTTATGTCTGTTTGAAATCTTCAGGTCAGTGCTGTTGTCTGTTAATTCTCTTAAACAGTTTTCAAATATTGGATTCTGGGTCTTTTCTTGGTTTAGGAGGAACTCTGGTTGATTTTTTTGTTTTTATTTCCACAGAGAATTGGCCCAATGTTGACATTACGTCATGTCAAGCTATTTCCTATATAAAAAGAGTAAAACTAGACTGAGTTAAAATTCTCCTGAAGCCTCAAAAATGAGAATGCAGTACAGCCAGACCACATTAGCAGAAACACAGAAGAGCAGATGAAGAAATAAGCTGATGGAAAGATCATAACTAAAGCAGTAACTCAACACTTTGACACTTTGATGGCATTGATCAGGGAAGATTTTCATTTCAAATATTTTTAAATCAATTTGCAACTAAAAATGTCAAACTTTTGCTGATTCAAGCTTTTCCAATTGTGACGATTTGCTGCTTTGTAGTCTTAGTATTTGCCAGTATATCGAAAATCTTTGGCTTTTAGTCGGCTCAGGAAAATTGTGATTGTTATTTTTCACTCACAAGGTTCAATAGATCAAACAATTCATCCATAATAACAGAAATTGTTGGTTTCATCCCTGTAAATATTGTTAATAATTTTGATTGATGACAAATCAGTAGAACTTCCTCAACACTGCATATAATTTCACAGCAAAACATTCGTGTTTAAGAAGTATTTATGTTATTGAATCAGTAAAGTAATAATTCAGCAATTTCCACAGCTTGTTTTTCATGATGATGAAAAACAATAATCAATAATTTATCTGGCTTTTTTTTGTTCCCATGACATCACTCTAGATCATGTAACATTTGCAGTCTGATCAATTGAAACCCAGCTTTCCTCTGATTGGCCGGGACAGATATTAACCAACCAATCACAGAATGTGACCTACAGGTTCCATTTTTCTCTCTGCTCTGATAACCAGTGGGAGAGAGGTTGCTAGGCAGGGAGAGACTTGGAGAAAGACAGAGAGAGACGGAGAGAGAGAGAGAGAGACGTGGAAATATGGTGGAGACAAGCTCAGAAATAACCAATTATAGATAAAATCAGATTAAAGTGCAGTTGGGTCTCTTCCTCCCTCTTCCTCTCTTCATACACACACACACAACAAATGTAAGTAGGTCAGGGACCGGCCTTGTGAAAGTATGTTGGGTCAGCTGGTGTTTCTGCAGGGGGCTGTCAGCTAACTGGCCTCCAAGGTGTGGCAGTCCATCTGTGGATTGTGCTGTAATGTCGGTGTGACTGTTATTTAAGCTGCTGGAAGTGCCACCGGCTTTGATTTACATGATTGCACACAACTGTAACTGTGGAGTATTCACAGGCAAAGTAACAATACCGCACTGTAAAAATACTGCAGGTCCATCCATCCCGTTATCTGTAACCGCTTGTCCTCATCAGGGTCGCGCTGGGGCTGGACAGCTGACATTAGGCATGAGGCACAGTACATCCTGAACAAGTTGCCAGCTCATCACAGGGCTGACATGGAGACAAACAACCGCCTACAGACAATTTAGAGTTTTACCTCTTAACCTGCATGTCTTTGGACTGTAGGAGGAAGCTGAAAACAGCCGGCTGGGAGGTTTGAACTGGGAAACTCCTTGCTGTAAGGAGATAGTGCTCATGACTGGACTATTGTCCTTTGCTGTGTGTTGTCTCCTCTCTCTCTGCTTTGTTGTCTGTCTTTGAATTCAAATTGTAGTGCAGCCAAGGGACAATATCAGGACTGCCAACATGGCGGCAGCAAGAGCCACCACACTCTGTCATAGATACGATGTCCGTTCTTTATACCGTCAGTGACTGCGACACATCCTGTTTCTTAGCGTCTTGTAGCAGCAATAATAATTTCAAATAATACGTTAAGATGTGACCTGATAAGGTGTCATACTCCTATAAATATTAGTATTTTTAAAAACTTACAGTATCATGTAAATATTTCCTGTTTGGAATGAGTTATTAACATGCTATCACAGCATAAATTGGTGTGCATGAGTTAAGAATACCCAAAGGAGAGCTCAGTAACATCCAGCAGCTTCATAACATGTCTCTGGAGTCACACAGCTTGTGTTGTTATGAAACAGGTATCAGTACAGTCACTGTGGAGAGCTTCACGCTGAGCAGCAGGTCCTCATAAGGAGGCTGCTGTGTCCGTCCCTCCAGTGAACTATAATTAGATCCACTTTTCTGGGTCACAACTGTAACATCTCCCTTCTTCTTACTGTCTCTCTGTACTGCACGTCACATGCCTGTCTCTATCTTAAAGTAGCAGCAGGTGTTCCCGTTTAAAACACAAGTTATTTAAAGAACAATGCTTTAGTCATTTTGCGCAATTCCCTGAAAAACAGCACGGGCAATTTGATGCTTCATACGTTAAAAGTCATCGCTAGATCAAGTTGTAAGTTTTTATTTACGGTAACAAGAAAATTATGTCGAGCACAAACAGCTCTGGAGTGCGTGACTAATAAAGTCTAAAAGAACTATAAATAAAAAAACTGTGTGTGTGTGAAGTCTGTGTGGGAAAATACTGAGCTGTTCCTCTGCTTTTCTTTTGATCTTTCGACTTCTTTTGTATGAAGCCAAACATAGATGTTGTATTGTGGGGCTTTAGAGCAAACAGAGGAGGGTAACTTGTCCTGGAGCAGGATTATAAATGAATCTTTCAGATGAAAAACAAATACATACTCTCTTTTTTTTTTTAAACCATGAATGCATCTTTGGAGTCTTTGTTGTCCATTATGGTCTTTCCGACATCCTGCCAGATGAAGTTTAGCCCGTCGGAACGAGTGGTCAACAACAATGCCCCGCTGCCTCATGGGAAAAATATCGTCAGCGTAGCACAAAAAACGACATACATGCTCACACTGTACACACACTGTGCTTACATGTTGGCTTCATACAGAAGACATCCATTAGGGGTCTATTTTAGACACACATACACACACATACATGCATAGCATTATGGATAGAAAGACTGTTTCCTGTTTATATAGCTGCCTTCCTGTCTAATTAGAGGAGGAAAAGGTCTGAACAGAGAGAGGGAGGCCTGTGTGTGTGTCCGTGTCTGTGTATTCGTGTCCGTGTGTGTGCATGTGTGTGCAGGCTAATGAACAGAGAGAGGCTCATCGCTGCTTTCCATCTTTCAGCATGGAAGGCTGCATCACTGAAATATTGATGTCCGTGTGTATGTGTTTGTGTGTGTTTGTGTGTGTGTGTGTGTGTGTGTGTGTGTGTGTGTGTGTGTGTGTGTGTGTGTGTGTGTGTGTGTTCATGGGTATTGAGTCGTGGAGAAAGTAAAGTCACTTCTTAAACACCACACACTTCTCTGTCTCTCACACAAGTAGGAGACAAACAGACAGATAAATGTCTGCAGGTAAAAAATAAAATATTAAATATGTTTGTCTTATACGGCATTATATATTTTACTAATGTAACCACTGTAGATTCATAAAATATACAAAGAATTAACATTTGAATAATTAATTGAATCATTTTAAAGCCAGCATTGTGTAACTTTTCTCTCTTAAATTAACAGATTTTAAATCATGTTGACGCCTACATTACCCACAATGCCACAACCAACAAAATAAGTCATATGAAGCCGTATTCTGTGTCATTCTGGCAGGATTAAAGGGATGGTTTTCAGTTTAATCTGGGGTTTCTGGTTTTATGTTGTGATCTGCTGGCTGAGTCGTTTTTTTTAAGGCCTGCTGATGTCATCAGCGTGTGTGTAAGAAACTACCCATTCATTTGCAGTGTAGTGGAAGAGGCCAGAGATGGAATGTGGAGTCAGAAATATATTTGTCAAACATTTGTTCCACCATTTCAATCATTTATTTTTAGATCTAAAATGTGAAGAATGTGAAGTCTGATTCAGGGTATTTTTTATTGGGGGGGACAATTCATGTTTTTCAGAAATTGGGGGGGACATGTCTCCTCCGGGATCTGCACCCATGTGTGTGTCACTTATTGGATCTCTCATGTGTTTAGCAGATGACTGACAGTGAGTGAATGGTAATAAGATTGGCTCCTTAAGTGGTTTAAACATCGACCAGGACTGATGTGAACCAGAATCTCAGCGATTCTCTGACCTCTGTTTATCATTAATGCTCTGTCTTTTTACTTCTTCTGTCTCTTCCCAGCAAAGATTTCTGTCTCTCCGCATGAAAACACAAGAGCCGCTGTCGTCACATTGTATTTATAACCCGGTCGCTCCCAGCAGGCCCTCGGCCTCGCTGTGATTGGCTGGCTGATGCAGATGTGCCAGCACAATAGGCAACATTTAGCATTCTCTTCACTTTCCCATCAGGAAATCACATCAGTCACAGCCAAAACAATTTGAGCATGTAGTCATGGGCAGATTATACATATGCACAGGCTGGTACACACATTCAGCTCCAGGAAAATGTGATTTCAGAGATGATTCAGTGGAGTATTTTTATTTATTTTTTGCTGTTTTTAGCGGCCATCCTGCACACTCATACATTTTTAATGCATAAATATGTATCATCCCACTATATCTGTACTGATATGCGAGTATATTATATACAAGAGCACTGATGGTTAAAGTGCACTGCCATGATGACTGCCTGAACAAGAGAAAACATCTTGATGGCTACTTTCCACTGTGGTCTTACAACATACACCACAAACCATAACACCAGGCAAACACACTGTACTGTACATACAACAATGGAGGGTCTAAACTTGCATGTTCCTGTTTACGTCCCAGCTCATGTGGGGAGAAGAAGTAACATAAAAACAGCTGGTAAAACAAAGTTATTTATTTCTTGGAATATGAATTAATAAGCAAAAAGAATGGAGGTAGACTGCAAAGGGAGTGAGGGTGAGTCAATGCAAACCAACAAATTAAATAACTAAATGAAATTTAAATGAAACCTCACTATCTAACTAGTATTGAATAAACAGCATCCTTAATCCAAGTGCTTCTAACGTCTCAGTGCATCTCCCTCTGTATGTGCAAGTCAGTAAAATAAACTAGATCTAGCCTGGTCCCCAGATAGCGCGTTAACACTTACAATTAATTCACAAGTGTAATACAAAGGTGCAAAACAAGCTGCACCGACCGTCAGGTGATTCCATCTTAAGTAACGTTGATTTCTTCAAATTGGATCCCGCGGATTGTCTCCATGTCACCAGAAGAGATGACGCAGGTGGCTACACCTCATTTAGCTGGGACCAATGTGACCACACACCTAGCTTCACATGGAACTGCTCAAACGACAAGACAAGCCAACCAAAATGTCTGACCGCCACAAATCCTACCATCCAATCCAGTAGTTGATCGTTCAGGCGGTAAGTCATGGGTCAAACTGTACATCAACGACAATTGATTCAGACTCTAAAATCAGTCGGGGCGACCGGTTCAGGGTTAAAATCGTGCTCAAACCGCACAGCGCCTAAACACCCTAACAATCTTCTTCTAGGTTTGTCCACAGCACCCACTATAGTGTCGAAGAGAAATGGCAACTCCTGCATGGTCGAGATATGAACACAATAAATGTTGTGGCACACACACACATTGTAACGTATTGAGTCTGCTTTAGATGCAGGAGGGTTTATAATGACATGATGAAGATGCTGAAGCTTCACTGCGACCTTCAGAGAGAACGTCAGACATACTGACTGCATCTTTGTGTGTGTGTGTGTGTGTGTGTATTAGAGAGACCTTCCCATGCCTGGAAACAGAATGATGAATCGAATGACAAGCAAATCGTCTCTCATGTGACTGAAGGTCATTTGGACTCGTTACTGACTCATCACTCCCCTCCTGCTCTTCTTCCTCCTCCTCCTCCTCCTCTCATGTCTTCCTTTCATCTTGTTACATCAGCTCAGATGTGAAACAGTTTGACATGAACATTTAAAACGTGATGCTCTTGGGAAGCTGCCACGGGAACTCATGACACCATGACGGTGGTAAATTTCAGGATAATTTCATTTCAGGATTGACAGTGAACTGAAACGTTAAAGTAAAGGATTAGGTTTGAGATAGAACGTTCACTTTTGACCTTGTTACATTTAGTAGTTAGTCAGTAGCTGTTCTAAAGCTTTCAATCATATTACATGATCTTCCTCAGCAGGAGGAATTCACCCAGTTATGGAAATATAAATATTTCTTAGCACTCAACGGACTTCTCCTCCACGTTGGTTTCAGCACAGTATTTGGAAACACCACCACAAGGTTCATGTAGTAGTTATTCTGCAGACTATACTCCATATTTTAAATTCTAAACATTTTGGAAACGGTCACATTCACCGCTTGCCCTGCTCTGGTTCTAGCACAACACCGTCTCCTCTCCCCGTCAGTATTCTCCTACACATTTGGAAGCTGAGGGTGAGGGAAGGGTTATTCAGTTGACCACTAGATGCTACACACTGGACCTTTTAAACATGTGTTATAAACTTGATTACAACGACATTTCATTATTGACAGTGTGATTTCACATGATTTCAGCAAGGAGTGGGAGATCGCTGACAAAGTATCCTGATGAACTTTAAGGGGAATAAACATTGCAGTTAGTTAATTGGATGTTGCTACATTTGTAGATTGGTGTAATTGGGTAAATAGGGGGCGTGGGCGTTTTCTTGACTAGATAATAACCAGGGGCGGACTGGCTATCTGTGTGATCTGGAGAATCACAGAACGGGAGTTTCCCCGGTGGATCAGTGAGCAACAGTACAACTATCAAGATACAGATTAGAATGGGGCAGAAGTGGTAGAAGAAGAAAGCGTGACCTAAGAGGCCCATGGTGAAGCGGAAACGGCCCTTGAAAGGCTGGTCCAAGCCAAAAGATTTAAAAAAATTAGTTTTGCTTTTGCTCTCCACTAGACCAGTTTCATACACTCCAGCCATTCTTGTCATTACAATGACAGGAACCTCAGTCAGTACTAAATCTGCTTTTTAAATCTGAAGCAATGTTGTCTTTTCCCTCTATTTTCTCTTCAGAGTACACTAGAATACCTCATTTATGTGTTAAAATCACATTTTTAGTCCCTACAGGTCTTTAGTTCTCAAGTATGGTCTGTTTAAGTGAGAGAGCTGGGTCTGTGTGACCGGGAGGGGGATGCTTGTCAGGTGGGTGGCTGTAATGTGACAAAATTATTTGTCTAGCTTAAAGCATTTAGGCTAGTTTGGCTGTAAAAACATCAGTATTGTGTATGGACTAAGGCCAGACAGCGCTTAGTGGCATTAGCCAATAGTGACAGCATCCCAGTCAGGTACTAAATTCCCGGGCCGCTTTTTTACCCCAGTCCGCCCCTGATAATAACACAATGTGTGCCTGGTGGAGAAACACTGAAACACTGAGTTAAAGTGTCAAGTTTTCCATTTAAGTCAATTGAAAAGTCTGCATTATTATAAAAGCTGGACTGTAAAGCACTTTAATCCATCTAACCAGCTCTATCAGAGGGAAGAGCGATGGGACGCATGAGAGAGGAGAAAACCCTGACATGAATCAGGCCTTTAATGAAGCTGAAAGAATATGACAAAACACAAAGAGCAGCAAACCAGGCAGTCACACACACACACACACACACACACACACACACACACACACACACACACACACACACACACACACACACACACACACACACATATAACACAAAGACAGCTCAAAACAAAGAGGCTTTCTGTAAAGACCTGCTGCAGACGCATCCTCTCTGAAGGACTCCACTGTACTCCCTGCATGAGTTTGAGTGTGTGTTTTGTGCTGTAATAAAGAATGTATAGGCTACACACAGTTGACACACACACACACACACACACTGTCTTTTTGTATAAAGTCCTGAGGTTGGAATGTGGCCAATACAAAATGGCCGTGGCCCCTGCCCGCCCTTCTTGGGCCCCTTTTTTCACTCTCATGTTTTTTACATTTCCTTCTCTCCTATCCTGTCTCTTGTCGCTCTCTCTCTCTTTCTGATTCTCTGTGTTCATTTTAAATTCCTGAGGCTTCCCGGGCCTTTATCGAAGCTACGCAAACCAAAGGCATGAAATGATAATGACTCTTCATCAGTTAACACGCATATTTAAAACAAATCTGCAGCTCCTCGAAAGTATAAAGGCACTAAAAAGCCTGCAAAGTCAAAACAATTCTTCATACTTATTTTAAATCATGGAAAACTTTGAATACAGACTTTATTAATCTGAATACACGTGCCAGATACTGTCAAGAGTCTACAGCTATGCCAGTGGCTCTGTGAGGCTGTGGCACAACAGTGCTGTGTTCAGCAGCTGTGACCTTAAACATGTTCACCGTCTTAGTTTAGCGTGTCAGCATGCTTACATTTGCTGATTAGCACGAGGCTGTAGAGTATTGGATAAGATGAAATTGTGACCATATAATGAGGTTAAGAGAATGCCAAAGTCATGAAACTTTATCCTAATGGGAACATAAACGTCTGTACAAAATGTCATAACAATCCAATAAATGAGTTACTGTGGTAATCGGACGTCATTCAACAAGAAGGTTAATACCATATTCTACTTTATAAAAGCGCACTGTGTCATCTCTTGCTGATCGACTTTTGAATGTGATTCAGGCTGAAATCTGAAGCACTGCATCGTTTTAGCAGAGCTCAGCTTGTTGTGGCATGGTGTCATCATGGGGAGGCTGAGCTGCCCACTTCCAGCGCCATCTGCTTCATCAGCACAATGTCTGCACTGACTGCAGCTCCAACACACACAAAGATTTAACTGTTAGATGTCCAGACGGACTTAGTTTGACCTCAAGAAACTCAATCCTTGTCATTGAGGCAAACGTTTAGACACAATCTCTCAGAGCCACAGTATATCTGTGTTACCGGATCATAATTTTAGATACAATTTGAATGATGATGAGCCTTTGATCGGTCTACGCAAAGCTACTGTGATCTAAAAGCTTTGTAAGAAAAACACAGGAATGCACTGTAATCTAATGCTCGATTGACTAAAATCTTCTTTTGTTTTTGTCTCAGGCGATGGAGAGCAAGCTGCTGGTTGGTGGAAAGAACATCATCGATCACACCAATGAGCAGCAGAAGATGCTGGAGATGAAAAGACAGGAGATTGCTGAGCAGGTAAACCTGTGTGTGTCTCAGTGTGTGTTTATAGAGATATAAAGCACAGTAAACTGCATTTACTTAGGATATTTGTTTGTTGTTGCTCCTGGTCCTTAAATACTGAGATTAATATTGAGAAATTGAGAAAATATATACATTGTTTGTTTGTGTTGGAAGTTAGACAGTTTTTCTTCAACTAAAGTTTAGATGCAGTTTTCTAACCATAAATTCTGAACAGCTGTTAGTTATAAAGAAGAGGAAACTCTGAACTGTCATTACTGTGGTATCGAGTCAACAATCGTCTGGTGACATTTTAATCTTTACCTTCAGTCTCGTAACGAGAGAGAGATTCAGCAGCAGATGCTGGTCCAGGATGATGAGACGCTGGAGCTGAGAGAGACTTTCACGTCTCTGCAACAGGAAGTGGAGGCCAAGACCAAGAAACTCAAGAAGGTAAACAAATGCACATCTTTCATAAATAGAATAAAGACATATTTCTACATGCACACATATATACACACCTTTCTTTTTGTTCCTAATGTCAGTATATCCCTCTTTACCCCTTTGACCCCTGACCTGGATCCTAATGACCCCCTGCCTCGGACACATGCTCCGTAAATCTCAGTACCTCAAGGTTTGTCCTGCCGTCCCCCTCCTCTTTCTTGGACCTCCCTCTCTCCGTCCATCACCTTTTATCTTGGGCCTCTTAACGCTTGCCCCGCTAACCATCACAATCTGTTTTCCCTTCCTCGTCAAATCGCTCAGGATCTCCCAGTAACTCACTCCTAAACCCCCCCAGTGCAAACCCTGAAACAGCAACTCTGAGTCTTGCAAACAACCTCCCTGCTCCTCTTGCTTCCCGATCCGTTTGCACGGCCAGCAGGACTAACCCCAAACAAACCCATTGTGTGAGTGCAGATGACCGTGTGATTAATGATCCCGTGCTGATACATGCACTCGTGCCATATTCCCTTTTCTCACTGCATGGTGCCGTCTCCCTAAGGAAATGAAGGAGGATTAAGATTGGAAGTTTTTCACACTGTGATCTCAGAGCCTCTGAAGCTCAGACAAACCTTTAAGTCAACAGTCAACACTGGTTTCTGCAGAACTTTTTGCAGTTGGAACAGAGCAGTTCATAATCGTCAGGGAGCATTTGTAAAGTCGGATGTATAGTTAGCAACAGAGCTTACGTATGTAGCCTCTGCAGGCTATGCATCCTATCCTCCACACCAGGGCTGCAAATATACCATGAACTGTGATTGGTCTGCAGTGCTGGAGGAGATTGTTGATAGCGAAACAACATTAAAGGCGTCCTGTGGAGTCGTTTTACCAATAATAGTGCCAGAAGCAATTTTTCTATGAACACGATCCACTGATGTGTAGGTGGCCGTAACGTACCAGCAAAGGCAGATGAATAAAAAGACTTCCAGCTAGTAAACAGGGATGTAAACAATGCAGGTTTGAAAAGCTTTGTGAATGTTTCATGAAGAAAGAAATACTTACTTATACTTATAAATACAACACATTTGCTGGACTTCAAGGATGCACATAATTCAACAAACTGATCCCGAACAGAGATGTGTTTGTTTATAAGAAAACTCCACAGGACAGCTTTAAACAATTTGAAGAAAAGGCTTCAATAACACAGCCGTAACCACCACTGCTGCAAACCTGCTGCTCACCATGATTGCTGCTCTCGATGACAATGAATTAAAGACCATAAAAAGCAACAATTGTACAGAAATAGCCTCCAAGTCTGTCGAAAAACAAGGGATTGTCATGGTTTAGTTAAAAAAAGCCAACTTAAATGCAAATGGAATGGTGCAATGAAAGAAAAGGTAAAAAAAAACGCCGGACTGGAGAACAGATGCAGACGACCCAACAACTGAAAGAAAGAAAACACATAGTCATATTAAAATGACCTCCTATGTCCTTTCCTAAACATTTTTCCTTGACCTGTCTGGTTGTGAGTGACTGAACGATGCGTCACTTTTTTGTTCTAACGTGTGGCGGCATTACCTCCTTTCCTTTCGCAAAGGATGGTCCGGTGTAAGGAGAGGAACGAAAGGAAGCACAAAAAGACAATTCAACTGCACCCGTACACTGAATACAGGAGAACTAATGAACTAATTTAACAGGTGGTACAGAAAACAGGCAGGAAAAAGACAAAGACAGGAAGGAAAGTAATACCTGAGACACCAGAGGAAAGACTCTTTCAACATAAAACAGGAAATACTAAACCAGAAACCCAAAACCATGACAGAACTTTCTAATCAGAGCTCTGTTTTACAAAGTGAATGAAAGAAAGTGCAGTGACTACCTGATCTAGTTTTACGGCAGCAATTTCACAGATGAAATCCTGAAACTGAACCCTTTGCTTCAAGTATAAATTCAGTGGCTCTGATGTTTTTTAGTTGATAGTAAACTCTGAATAAATAAGTTGCTTACAGTGTGAATGCAAGGACAGATATTTTTGAACCCCTCAGAGGAGTTTCCTTGAGTAAATGCAGCATCATGTTCATGCATATGAAGTTTTTGCCACACTGCCGTACGTAGTTTAAAATGCTGTGTTTGTGCACAGAGTTTGCAAACTGCAGTGTCATCTTTCAGGCTACTACACCACTACACCACAGCTAAAGTCAGGATTAGCCTACTTGTTTAAAGCCCATGCAGTAAAAGAATGAACAGTGCGAAAGCTCGGGAGGAAAGAGGAGGAATGAGCTGAAGAGAGGGAGGGCTGCCATGTTGCCATGCTCCTATACTGGCTGCCCATTTCTCCAGACACCAGTGCCTCCAGTGCTGTTGCTATGGGCAACCAAGCTGGGGTGAGTCGGAGAGTTCATCAGCGACCGTCTCTCCCTCCTAACCGTCTCTCTGTTTCTCCCTCTCTCTCTCCTCTCCTCGTAGCTGTATGCCAAGCTCCAGTGCATCAAAGCGGAGATCAAGGACGTGAACGACGAGCACGTGAGGAGCCGACAGGAGCTGGAACAAACTCAGAACGAGCTCACCAGAGAGCTCAAGTTCAAGTGAGTCGAGCAAACGTCCAGAGGAGAGAGACGGCAGAGTCAGCAGATATGCTGGGACGCTTCAGCAAACACAGAGCGCACTCACATCAGATGCTTTGTAGGGATTTAATTATTATCCGAGATAAGAGATGTTAAGATAATCGATAAAATCTGTCAGTGGGAACCTGACTGTCAGATACAAAACTGAATTCTTGCAACGTTTATTTAACTACTCTACAATACTTCATATACGTATATGCCAACTAGAATTTTATTTAAATAACCAAAAACATGATCTGCATGTTTGTTTTCACGTTTTCTCGTTCATTGTTTTTGTGCAAATGAAGAATCTTTTTTCCCAAATTGACATTTTAGACAGTGAAGACACAGGTAAACTCGAGAGACATATTCATATTTTGACATTGCAGCATGAGACTCAGTAAACATACATTTAAATTAACCCATAACATAAATCTGGATTTTAATTAAACCTGTGCAAAGAAATTAAACATGCCAAGATCTTTACAAATAGAAAACTATATAAAGAAATAAGAAATAAAACTACAAATAGAGATTTAAAAAAACGATATGGCACCACCATTTTGTTCACATAGGGTTGTTGTCTGTCTTAACACCTTAATCTACACTGTCAAAAGTTAGTCCATCACGTAGTAAACATTTTTACTCTGCTAACTGGAACACACATTTCTCTTCTTCTCTTTCTTTTGACTTAACAAAAGGCTCCAGTCCAACAATAGACCTTTTTCATAGCAGCCATCTTGACAGTAAACACAGGTGCTACCGATGACACTAATTCAGGTTCAGCTGCTGTGGTGCACGTTGGCTCACTGGAAATGTTCTGTTGCCATAAATGGGTCAGAACCTTAATTAGCATTGACCTGCATTGACCCCAATATTTCATGTCAAAATAGCTGCTGTGAAAAAGGTCTATTAACTGATCTACTGCGGCTCATTGTACCTCATTTGTATCTTTTTGGACAAAAGTCCAATGAGCAAATGTTAATTTTTTAATGAGTTTATGTTTGGACAGGTTGTATTGATTGAGAGAAATTGAGGAATTGATTGAATTGAAAGTTTACAGGTCTGATTTTAAAGATATTACGACGTTGCAGAAAGCACGACTGAACAACCTGATGGTTCATTCTCTTAGGTTTCTGCAGGATAGAGACCTGAAGTGACTTCAAACTAAGCCTTTGCAATGCTGTGTGTTGCGTTCGTGCAGGTATCTGATCATAGAGAACTTCATCCCTCCAGAGGAGAAGAATAAGATCATGAACAGACTGACCTTTGATCCTGAGGAGGATCAGTGGAAGTTTCAGCCTCTCGTTCCTGCTGAAAGGTTAGTGTTAGGATGTTCCTGCTCTGGCCATCCATTGAGTCAGGGTTCATGATGTTTTGACCTCCAACACTCACTGCGTCAGTCGCTTTTCTTCTCTTGTCTCTGTCCTGTCATCCTTCACTGCTACATATCTTCTCTTAAGCTTCAAGAACATTGGTTATTCTAATTGATTTTTTGGGGGGTTGATCCCTCCTCCCTCCGTCTATTCAGGAAATCCTCCCAGATGAAGAAAAGACCGACATCTGCAGTTGGTTACAAACGGCCAATCAGCCAGTACGCCAGGGTTGCCATAGCGATGGGAGCTCACTCCAGATACAGGGTAAGTGTGTGTTTGTGTGTGTGTGGTTTTACAAGAAGATGTCTGTTAAATGGGAAGTCGAGAAGCCACTTTAAAGGCTTAACACCTTTGTCCAGAGTTTAGTTAAAGGAACAGTCCACCAAAAGACTCCCCCACATGGGGGCAATGCAGCAATCTGTAAATGGACTGTACTTATATGGCGCCTTTCTAGTCTTCCGACCACTCAAAGCGCTTTACAGGACATATCTCATTCACCCATTCACACACATTCATACACTGATGGCATTGGTTGCCATGCAAGGTGCCAAGAGCTCATCAGTTTGAGGAGCTAACCATTCAAACACATTTACACACCGATGGCACAGCCTTCGGGAGCAATTTGAGGTTCAGTATCTTGCCCAAAGACAGACTGGAGGGGACTGAACCGCCGATCATCTGATTAGTGGACGACCCGCTCTACCTACAAGCCACAGCCTCCCCATAAAACACAACAACCTTATAAAGTCGATCATATACACATCCATGTTTCTGTCCACCAGATGAATTCTCTTGTGGCTCGGTTTTGGTCTCCACTGGCTACTGAGGGAAATATCTGGCTTTTTAGCTGCTAAATGCTCCACTGTGCTCACCAATTAGTTGCTAACTTTGTTGTTTTTGTGGTAAAAACAAAACAAAGCCAGAATTTTTCTGTAATAAATACGGTAAAGCCATATAATTGTGGCTTACCTAATTTCAATAAAATATCTGTGTGTATGCAGGCTGAGAACATCATGTTTCTGGAGCTCGACATGACTCCTCCGAACACCGCCACACTGGAGGCAGAGCCAAACCAAAGTCACTCTCTGGACAACTCGCCCAACAAGGACAGAGGCGTCCGTAAATCTCGATCCTGGTGAGCCTGATCAATATTTTTTCTGGTATTAGGCTTCCAGTGTACAACTTTACCTGGAGTGGTGGCTTTACTTTGTATGTAGGAAACCTGTTGTGTCTGTCTGTCTTGTGTAAATGGTTTAGAGTCAATGCATCTCTAAATGGGATTATTCAGGATTAGCCACGCCCTCTTTAGGCGGGCCTAATCTGATGGTTTATCTCACATTTGCTCAGAAGCCTGTAATCTCAGTGTTGCTAGATGATCTTATTAACCTGTGTCTAAGTTGTATGTGAAGCTGGAGATTATACATTATCCATACTTTGATTTTAATCTCTGCTACTTCTTCTTTGTTTGTTTTGCAGGTGTCAGACTCCAAAATCCCTCACTTCCTCTTCTTCTAACGTTTCCTTGGCCGCCTGTCACACTGCCACACCCATGGCAGCACAGTAAAGCTTTTTTTTTTTTCATTATTAATTTTACTCTTACACTTCCTCTTCTTCTTTTACTCTTCCTCTTTTTGGCCAGTGAACCTCTACTCAATGAGGCCTATACAGCTGGGACACAAACACAACACCATCATCATCTATGCTGGCTACATTCAAGAGCAGTTAAGGAAGCGATCTCGTGACAGGAAGGTGAACCTCTCAAACACTATAAAACATCAGTTCCTCCTGGTGTACGGATGTAAGGATCCACCAGAACCTCTTCTTCCTTGCATGTTTGCCTCGGATCATCCTTTTAAACCACTGGCTGCAGTGCTGGACTGTGTGTGTGTGTTATCTGTATATACAGGGCTGTATGACTGTGAACAATACAGATCCGAAGGCTCACAAACTGCTTGAATTGCGTGTAAGATATCAGTGTAAATATTTCCTGTATTTGGGGTTTTTCGGGGCACGTTTTCTGTGTAAAAAGGTAGAGACAGGCTTAGAGAGAGATGAGAGTTTATGTTCCTGTTGGCTGTTGTAATTGAGCACAGTGGAAAATAATGATGTTGGTCAGACGAGGTACTCTCAAACCTGAATGATGACCTTTTATCAAATCTGTTGTCTCGCATTATTCATCTGTTCTGCCACAGTGTCTGAAATTAAAAGCAATGCCTTAAAATAATCTCATTAAAATGTAAATAGTGTGGCATGTCACATTTCCAAAAATCAATGTAACTCCTTTAGATCAATGTCTAAGGTTAATTAAACAATTAGTAACCATAGTAACAACAGTACAGTACTAAGTGAGTTTACTTACGGAAACTTGAAACTCAAAGTCTACGTACTAGCTATCTTACTAGCTCAGAAAAAGCTGGAAACCAGAGCTACAGTTACTGAATTAACCAACTCCCAACGCTACCAGTTAACTTACTGGTGAAACTATGTCAACTGACCTGAACAAAATATTATGATTTAAACGGAAACAACTTTTGACCTTTTGCATGTAGGGCCACTTAATCAAATCTTTAAAAATAATGGACTCATTGGAGAAGGCGACTCTCTGCTTTACCTCGACCTTTCATATATCAAGACATTTTGTCATGCCACAGATTTGGGGGGTCCATTTTTGTCTGAATGATGATACAAAACTGGTTGGTATCCTTGGTCCCTTATCTACCTTATATGATGATGATGATGATGATGACAAAAGCTTAATTTCCACAGCATTTAAACATTCAGGTTGGACATACAGCACAGTAGTTGTTTAACATACTGTTGGCCTATGTACAGTAAAATTTACATTATTACACCTGTTCACAGGTTCACTGTCAAAGTCGAAGCTGAAGTGTACCTTGTTTAGACAGCAGTCTGTAGTCAGGTGTGTACAGTTTAGTGTCACAGGGTTCTTTACCTGCTAGAGGTTAAGAGGAGCAGACGGTGGGGGTCGGGCTGCCTAATTATCACTGTATTATTGATGCCAGAGATCCAGTTACAGATGAACCCCACTGATAGGTATACCTTTACAAGTGTATAGAAACAACATTTATTACCAATGTCGATGCAAATATGGATGTTTTTAACCATTTTTACAATACTTGATACATTATATTGCCCCCTTTTAGGTAGAAAATTGAATTGAATAGAATAAAAATTGCTTGGTTTGTTTAACCAATGGTCCAAAATCCAAAGAATTTCAGTTTATAGTGATATTAAACAGAGACGAAACAGAGCAAATCCTCATATTTGAGAAGCTGAAACCAGAAAATGTTTGGCATTGAGGCTCTGTTCACACTCAGCAATAGAGTGTAGGCTACTAAAATGATCTGTCATTAAAAATATCAGAGGGATAAAATGGCGAAAATGCTGTTTTCAGTTATAAATAGTTATATATAGTTGTTATAAATCTGTGTCAACCTACCTCCTCCACTGTCTTAACAATTTACAGATGCACACATGAGGATTTTATGTGTAACCTCTGGTATCCAAGTTTATTTTTTTTTTTAAACGTGACATTAAATGCTTCGTGGCATTAATGGAAAATGTTCATGTTTGTGCTGTTTAACGAAGGTTAGAATTCATGCAACAATACCTTTAATTAAGTTACCACCAAATGGAAGTGTATAACTGTAAGTTGGGTTGAGTATCTGTAAGTGGCAACCAGCCACAGAGGTTGTGGCTCAGCGTCACAGTTTTTGAGTTTCAAACCGAGTCTTTAGAAACATGTCTATGAAAATCTGTTGTACATTTATTTTGAAATGTTTCTAAGCATGAGATAGTCTACCAGGCCACATTTCAGGGCGCCATTCGTCAGATCAAGACGTTTAAATATTGATTTTTACGAAACTATTCCAAAAACAGCTCCTTTAAATGTTATCTGGGTAACGCAGCATCAGTGGCCTCAAAATATCCATGAATTATGGGTCTAAAAATAGGGCAGACAGTGATGCAAGGATGAACGTGATTGGGTTAAATAATTTAGGAACTATGGAAAAACAACCAGTTAGCACCAGTCTTGCCTCTTAATGTTTCTCATTTATAAACATTTTAGTCTGTAAAATCGTTCATGTACGTCTCCCATCTGTGTCAGGGCTGTATATAACATTGTGAATGTGTATTTGTGTGTGTGTGTGCGTGTGTGTGTGTGTGTGTGATGGCTGTGGGGGTTGTGGGGGATGGAGGGAGGATGAGAGGGAGGATGGTAGACGGACAGATGCAGGGTTTCCAAAGACAATCAGGAAGTGAGGAACGATTGTGGAGGAGGAGGAGGTGGTTACTGAGCCTGTTTCCATGGTAACCTGCCAGTAAAGGGTATTGGAATGGGGATGGGGTTTCTTTTCTGTGTATCTATATGTATGTATGTAATGTATGTAACCAGACGGGCTGAGCTCATGTCTGGCTGACAAAAAAAATTAAATAAAAATTAATAAATCAAATAAAGAGACCGTCACAGACACTGACTGGTCGATCAGCCACGTTTGTTTCAGGTTATTGTGTGTGTTTATGTGTGTGTACTCAATCTATGCATGTGTGCGATCCTATTAGCTTCAATGGAACAGAAACTGTTGTTGCTGTGGTCCACATTAAATGCAATGCAATCACTTCATAACATGCTAAACTAAGATGGTTCACGTGTCACCTAACCGTGCACTTTGCTTATTATCAAACGTTAGTATGCTTATATGGTAAGATGATGAACATGGTGGTGTAGAATATATCACACTATCAGGTCTGGTTAATGACACATTCACTCATGCCATCTGAGTCGATTTACAGGCATAACAGAGTCTCCTCTTCACCCCTTGCCTGTCGATGTTTAATATTTTATGACCAGGGAGCAGCTTTATTAGGAGTGGGAGTACATTTTTAATTCAGCCACACTCCAAAATCAACATCAAATGATAAACAAATTAAACCTAGATTGAGCTCTGTTCAAACGTATTACTGCACCTATGAAATAATAGAATTAATCTCTATACAGAATCCTGCAAGAATAAAATTTGAAGATGTGTGTGTTATTATTGGCCAAAAAACCCACTGACATTGAAGAGGACACTGTTAGTATCGTTGACCTTGTTCCCTATTTAACTCCCCTCAGCACTGATCAGACCTATTTACCCAGTTTACCAAACCATCCATCTTTATGATATTTAAACCTGTTTTTTTGGGGGGGTCGGGTTAATGAATTCATAGATTATTAAGATTATAGGTTCCCTTGTTTTTGACTAATTTAAAAGAGGCTGTGCAGGTAAAAATGTGTGGGTTTTTTTTAGAGGTAACCATACATTTGAAAAGCAGCATGCAGGCCAACGCTTAGTGGTTACTAACTGGACTGATGCTGCCCTCTGCTGCGAGATGAGGATTATGGATCTTCTGTACCAGCTCATATGGCATACTGCTTATTTTCAGCTGTAATAGACAACATCTTTACTGGTAGTGATGTGTTTACCATAAGAAAATAATCCTTTGAGCTCCAGTGGATGAAAATAAGCTTTACCTCTGTAACTTAAATAAACTCAATCTGCTTTTAAATTTCCAGATTTTATGTGTTTATAATCCAAATTTACTGACACCACACTGGACAGATGTATCAGTAAGATGTTCGTATAAATTAACGTTGAATAAATAAATCACTGCAATCCTTTCATATGTTCCAGTGTTTCCTCTAGTTGTACAGATTTATGTGGATTTGTGAAACAATCGACACATTATTTAATACAGGTTGTACCTGATAACTAATCTGTTAACTTGTTCACATTTGCCCTTATTTGCTCCCTTTGTTGCACAGGTTTAATATTAACTCATGTCTGACATTAACTGGGGCAGAAGAAATTGATTTAGGACACATAGAGTGAAAACACTATTCACATCTGCAAACATATGCAGCCAGTGCACTTGTCTATCAATTTGACTAATAATACAAGTACAGCTTGTAAAAATAGGGTCATAATATTGAGTGAAATGTAACAGTTTAGGTGTAGTAATGTAGTAATTAATGAATTGTTCTGCAGCTCCCCCTGCTGGTATAATTGCAGACATACACACAAAGTGATCTCTACTTCATCCATCCATTTTCTGTAACCGCTTATTCTCATCAGGTTCATAGGGAGCTGGAGCCTATCCCAGCTGATTTTGGGCAAGAGGAGGGGTACACCCTGGACAAATAGCCAGTTATTCGCAGGGTACATAGAGACAAACAATCATTCACACTCACATACTCACCAATTAACCTGTTAAATGCATGTGTTTGGACTGTGGGAGGAAACCCGGAGAGAACCCATATCTAAACGTAACATCAACAAGTAGTATAAAAGTAAAAAAGTAACTTCAAAGATGCTGAAGAAAGTTCAGAAGCAGACACACGTTTTGACTCAATGTCATTGTTTTCTTATCTTTATGATCCTGAGAGAGTTTTTGATGCTCACATTAAAATACAAGAACAGTGATGATGTGATTACAAACATTTACAAACATATGAACATTAATTGATATCATTGTTTCAGCACAACACCAGAGTAGATTTACTTCTATAAATCCTCTCTCTCTGTGAAGGTTCTCAGTCGTCCAGGTCGTCTAACTTGGTCATAGATCAGAGAATCCGTGGATCTGTATCTGACCACCTTGCTTTTACTGCTTTGTGACCTGAGCAGAGTAATCTAGCAGGGACACATGATAGAAATCAGAAGGATATTCACATCTGAGCTCCCCGATGGGACTCAGGAAGGTTACGTTGGTCTTGTTCAGCCAAGTCAGGAAGCCATTCAGGTTGTGATTGCAGTGAAATCGGTTGGTATTTAGGTTGAGGTAGCTGAGAGAACGGAAAGTAGCGGGGTCAGGGGAGGCTATGAAGTTGTTAGAGAGGTTGAGTATTTTGAGACTTTTGGGTAGTGCATCAGGCTGGAGATAAGTCAAGGCGTTGGATGAGAGGTCCATCTGCACTATGGCGGTGAGACCCTTGAAAATGCCCTGAGGAAGAGACTGTAGTGCGTTGGAGCTCAAGTTGAGACCTATCACATGTCCAAGATTGTCAAACAGATTCAGGCATTGACCCTGAGACCAAACAGATTGCAGGGAGCTGCTATGAAGATCAAGGACTCGGACATTATTCAAACCAACTGAAACTCGCCGATTGAGCTTGCACCACCTGATGGTGTTTCCCCCAAAGAAGAGAGACTGAAGGCGTTTCATTCCATTCAGAAAGGTATAAACATCGTCCAGGTATGTTAATCTGTTGTCCTGGATGTTCAGATAGATAACATTATGGGCGAACGATGAGAGACCCACCGACGAGGTTAACTTATTGTCATTCAACATGAGATAACCTAAGCTAGGTAGAGATGCAGGGAAGCCGAGATCTTTCAAAGAGTTTCCTGTTAGATATAATGCTTTCAAGTTAGGAAGTCCATTAAATGAGTCATAACCGAGTATCCCAATGTGATTGTAAGACAGGTCTAACACTTTCAGGTTTGTCAGAGAAGCAAAAGTGTGAGAATAGATTTCCCCCAGCAGGTTGTGTGACAGGTTGAGCATTTTCAAATGTCCCTGAAGACCTTCAAAGGCATTTCTGTGTATCTGATTAACCTGGTTTTGGGAAACGTCAATGATTGCTACATCTTTTAGCTGACTAAAAACCCCCTGTTGCAATGCAAATATCCTGTTTTTAGACAGATCCAAAGTGAGGATCGAACTGTTCGTCAGGCCTTCAAATGTGCTGCGGTCTGGATCAGGTAGATTGTTGAATGAAAATCCTTTACCAATGTGTCCTGACATTTTAAGATGGGAGATCTTAGTCCCCTTGATGGCTCTAAAAAACTGTTTTGATTTACCCAAACTTAACCCATTGTTGGACAGGTCAAGTGACTGAAAGGATATTCCTCTAAAAGGGTTCCCACATTTCTGCCAGTCAAAAAATTCATTAGACATATCCCTGAAGCGAACAGAGTTCAAGCTCAGTTTCTCAAAGTGTTTTCCCTGGAAACCAACAAGATCAGACTCACATATTTTGTCAATTGTGTTCAACTTGAGATTCAAAACTTTCAAATTAGTCATGTTCACAAAGAACATTGAAGGCTGCAGTTTGTTTATGTTGTTACCAAACAGGTCAAGAGCCTCTAAGGAGGACAGAGGCTCTAGATAGTTCTCCTTCAGGATGGACTCCGTAAGTGAACAGTAACCCAGGTGGAGATTCTGCAAACCAGACAATCCCACAAAAGCCTTTGGCTCTAGACGAAGGCCAACGTTGGCGTTCAGCACCAGCCTCTTCAGACGTCTTTGACCGTTGAACGTGTTGTTCCTGATTACAAGCGGTACTTTCTGGGCTCCGAGGTCCAGCACCTGGAGCTCCTCCAGTCCTGACAGAGAGCTGGAGTTGATCTCACCAATGTGGTTCATCTCCAGGTACAGGTGGGTGATGTTGGGAGGGAGAGGAGGAATCCAGCGGAGGTTTTGGTAGGCACAGTTGGCTATAGAGCCCGTTATGATGCATGATGGAAAACACCCTGGCACCTGCAAGTGTTTAAAAATATAGCCATTTAATACTTACATTTAATTGCCACATTATTTATATATTTATGTGTTGCATATTAGCTCAATGTAATGTTTGCAAAGTTAAATAACTTTCAGAATAAAATAAGCGCAGCACACTTCACTGTACACTCTGGAACTGCTATAATCAGATAACACTAAAAAATGAACAAAGGAAATATCTTTAAAGAGCTTCGTAAATGTCCCTTGTGTCAGATTTAGGGGTCTCTTTTTACCGAATACGTCAGAAATGGAATATAATATAAAAAAGTATGTTTTCATAACCACCTGAAAATAGAAATGTTTTGTCACATTAGAATGAAACCGTCTTGTTTCTACAGTAGCCCAGAAGGGACAAGCTAAACACTGGCTCCAGATAGGGCCTTTTGCATTTTCCGTTTTTTCTTCACACTGAGAAGGAGAGGGTGAGGCAAGGTGTTTGCAATCTGCAACTACACTGCTAGATACCACTAAATCCTCAACACTGGTCTTTTATATAAACTATATATTTTGAAAAATTAAACTTGAAAAGGACGAGTTGCTTCTCAGATACAAAACTGTGTAAAACATTTCTATCTATATAGTTCTATCATTCTTTAACTCCTTGGTTATAGATCAAGTCCCTACAATTCACAAAAGCATTAAATGGTCACCATGCTTTTTCAGATATATCACGTTTCCCTGTTAATATAAAATGCCTTTTCTTTACAGGAGTTTGTTAGAAGGATAGAATATAAAAATATATACAGTATTTCTCTGCCAAAACACACCTGCTTTACCAAACATTGTAAAGTTTGTTTTCAAGAAGATGTTTTTACCTGTAGGAAAACACAGACGACAACCGCCTGAAGACTCAGCGTCCACATCTTTAACGCTCCTTAAAGGAATCCAGATAAAATAATGATCCAGTTTTTGCTTTGTAAAAGTCAGAGCTGTGTTCTGCAGAGATTTCAGCTGCCAGCGTTTTTATCTCGGAGTGTTTGCGCCACTCATGTGAAACGTTGCATTGACCCTGCAGCGTAAACATGACGCTGAGTGGGACTTCCCTTTTGTTTTTCCAGGTTTACATGAGTATGGGAAGTACACTTGTCCTTGCTATGCACTGTTGTTGTGTTTTGGGGTTATGATGGTACATTGTTTTTTGTACAGTTGGCTGTTTTTCAAAAAAAAAAAAAGCTGATCTTGTTGTTGTTTGCAATATTGTGGAACAGATTCTTTAAAATGTGAAGCATGTGGAGAGTTCTGATATCCAGTAATGTATCAGATAGTTTTCTTTCTTTCAAGAGTGTAATTTTACAGGAAATATTGAAAGGATGTGATGGTTTGTCATGAAAATGTTTAACTTATATTGATCTGTTAATCAATACATGTGTAAAGATATGTGTAATTCAACATATTTGTACACAGGTGGATTTGAGGGGAAACTGTTTTAGTCACAGGATATGTTGGAAATCATTTGGTCAGATTTTGCTTAATGTGCAACTAATCAGCAGATTACGTCAAGGATTGCTTTTTTTTCACAATTTCCCCCCAAAAGGTTCCTCACTGTTGAATAATTCTCTCTTTTTGTTGTAGATACTACATACTACATAGTGATTTGAGGTACTTTCCTTGAGTATTTCCATTTCTTGCAACTTTATACTTCTAGCTCCAGTATATGTCAGACAGACATATTTTATGTTTTATTCTGAAAACTGAATTTACTGTTTACTTTGGAGATTATGATACAACAGTGTATAATCTTTAATCAGATGTGATAATAAAAGAAATAATATTCCAATTAAATGCTATAACAATATAACACTTTCAAAGAGGTTTCTCTGTCCAATGAATGACTTTTACTTTTGATACTTTAAGTACATTTTTGCTGATAATATTTTGTTCTTATACTTTATGTTCTTCATATTTATTTTTTCTAAACAGACTATTTTTATAGAGCGATATTGCCACTTATACTTCAGTAGAAGATATAAAGAGTAAAGAGTACTTCCACCACTGCAGCTACAATAGGCAAGTGTGGTTTATATCTAATTTTTTTTAGTTGTTATAGGTTCACGCTTGTCATCTGTTCCACTTAACTTTCAAAAATGTCTAATTTTCAATGTAATCTGCCTAAAACACTGCAGAGTACAGGGGTGTGTGTGGTGCGTACGTGTAGTTTAATCACACAGGCCTGATGAATTTCACAACCTCTGGAGAATGAAGGATTGTCAAATACAATTCAGAGAGACACAGAGACAGAGAGGTTGACTGACATAGAGGCAAGAGTACAGACTTACTCTAACTCTACTTACATATCGAAATCCTCATGTATGTGGTGTAACGTGAGTATTTACATGTTATATTACTTCAATTCAAAGGCAAATATTGTACTTTTTACTTCACTTTAAGTACTTATTGCTCCACTGTATGATGCATGAGAAAAATAAAATCTGAATATGCAATAGTAATTGGAGAGGTCAAAAGAAGCCAGGCTGGATTACTAACTTACTGCCCAGGAGCACTAAAAGGCCCATTTTTTACTGCATGTCTTTGTTTTTTGGTAATATAATCACTAAAGCACGCCCTAAATATTAGCTAATTGTGTTGTACTGTCTTTATAGAGAACCGCTTTATTTAGAGTTATGTGCTCAGACAAGAAAGTGGTCTTTAAGCAACTACCAAATCAAATTAGGAAAGCTGGACATCAGGAGCGGATGGGCAGTGACCTGACCACCACTGCCAGCCCACCAGCTGGAGAGTGTTGTGGCTGAAGGCTGAAACACTGATTGTGGTTGTGCACCACCTGATAATATCTGCCCCTGACCTAAGGCTATAGTTACCTCATTGGCACCCCAACAGGTGTATGTCACAAGTGTAACAAACCCCCTGCCACACACAAAAACAAATAAAACAAAGACATTCAATTGTGCAATCTTGTATTAGGTTATATAATGACAATAAAGCTGAATTTTATATAAAAAGTACAATATTTCTTGATATGTTGTCATACGTTTATACATATTTACAATATTTCTTGATATGTTGTCATACGTTTATACATATTATTTCCTTTTTTCCCCTTGTGATAACAAGTCAATTTAACTTGTTTTCTCAAGATCGGGGGTTTATTTATGTCATTATGTCGAAATAACCAATGCTGTTATCCTGAGATAATAACAGAGAGAATATTGCAAATGCAATGATTTAATATACAAGACCACCCTTTTGTTATAACCACATTTGTTATTTTGACATCTCAATAACTTGAGAAAACAAATGAAATGAACTGGTTACCACAAGAAAATAAAATGTATGACCACTTCTATGGCCTTTCATACAAAACAAATCAAACATTATAGTATAACCCAAGAAAAAAGACTGCAAAACATTCAATTGTGCAATCCTGTATTGTGTTATTTAATGACATAATAAAGCTGAACCTTGAACCTTGAGTTAAGTAAAGTATAATATTTATTGAAATATTGTCTGGATGAGATATTAAGTACCACAAAATTTAAATATTAGTACAGTTTAAAAGTACAGTCAAAACTGTATTAGCCTACTTCCCACCACCTACTACATACTGTAGTAAAGCATCCACAATTTAGGCTATAAAAGTAGAGTGGTTTAAATGTACTTTAATACTTTCAGGTTTAAACAGCAGTTGAAATACTCATTTATCTTTATGTTCTTTATGTGTGTTAAGTTATTATAAAATATCATAAAACTTCTCGATGCTCATAGATTATGACCGTTTGAACATGGAACGTTGGGCCGTTTGAATTGTAACGGTTAAACCAACTGACAAACCGAACTGCGTATGCTCCCTGTTTGACTTAAACAACGTCTATTTTTAAGCATGAAACACGTTAAAAACACGTTAAATTACGGTAAAATTTAAAAATATATATTATTTACTGTCAAGTGAGTTGGTTTCGTGACACCGCTCTCTGTCACAGAGGGGGCTGGACCGGGACCCGAAGAGAGAGGAGTGACTTTCTTTCAAAAATAGTAACGCTACACTTCATCACAGCAGCAACCGGTACAGCAGCACCAGCGGGCGGGTATGGAGGGTGTGAAACATGGCTCACTACGGAAATAAATAACGGGACCGGGACTATATTATATGATTGAAACCAGAAAAAGAGGAGGCGACAAAACACGGTGAAAAGAGGAACCGGACGAGAGAGTAAAGCTAAAAGTCAGTGCCACACGTTTCAGTGTTGATGTTGGTATTTGGCCACGAATACCTGCCGAAAATAGTCCCCGGTGAGTAAACCTCGTCTTATGTAGTCTTTTTTAAAAAGGATATGTGACATAGTTACAACGATAAAAAAAAACTTTATAAGTTTTCAGTTTAAATGTGAAATTTCATCCGAGTTTAGAGAGTTTAAAAAAACAAAACACATTCATTCGGGAGAACAAGGTGAACAGGGAGTTAAACTTTTCTGCAACATGGCCGCTCAGATGTCACACAGGCTTTTTTCCCCCTCAAGAAGAAGTAAAGGCAGGAGTGGAGTGAGCTGTGACTCTGAGAAACTCAGCTCAAAGTGTCCGGTAAACACCGTTTATATACTGTGTTTAATAAGACGTCTGATACGCGTTCGTCTGCTGTGAGTCATGCCCACTTTTCAAATCAGAAACTACTGCTGCTGTTTGACCTGTGTATAGCAGAGCCGTTCATTTCTATGGGAGGGACGTTACTCCATTCACAAATATGCCGGTTTAACGTTTGCTGGCTTATTGCCAAACATACAGACTCTGTGTAACACAACTTAATACTTTTAAAAAAATCATCAGTGCCCACTGTGAAATTCGGCATAATGTACGTGCACAGTTAAAGTTAGGCAAGCTGAATGGAAACAGATGCAAGTTAAGGATGACAGTGAATCATTTGATCTCACCAGTTGGTTGAGATGAAACGGTTTAATTAAACGTAATTAGCTTTAATGAATCACCAGTAATCTATTGAATCACTGCTGTGGGTCTGCTGAAAGGATTTATCTAACCCCAGCCTGCCTAAAGGTGTTATCAGAGACAGCCTATGGGTTTTTGTGTGAGTATGACAGCACCAATATCCACTGCTGCACCCATAAATGTGTATATATATAAAGTGCCAAAGTAAAAACCAAACAGTTTATGTAGGAATATATGCATATCCGCGTGCCTGTACTTCCTGCATCAGTATGACAGTAGAGGAAATGATGGTTTCATTTAGCCTGCCTCAGATCTGCTGATGATCCACGTCTTTGCTAATTTTTTTTTTAGATTAGCCGGGAGGTGGAAGAGGCAGGACTGCCAACATGGTGGTGACCAGAGCCACAGATTTTAAGCTTCAGACCTGTGGGTGACGTCACCAATACGCTGTCCATTTTTTCTACTTGCATATTTCCCCTCACATTGAATATTTGAGTTCTTAAACTTGAGTACTCAAAATTATAGTTTGGTTTTGTGACTATAAACCAAAGGTATATATTTCATATTGTATTACGCTCTTTGTATTACAATTAAAAATACTCTTTTGTCAGTAGCTAAAGACAGTGAAACAGTCACATAATGGTCAAGTTCATTAACCAACACTACAGTTAAAGGCTCTGAGAGAAACATGGTAGCTTAAAAATCTATTTCTGAGACCAAATACTAAAGAATTGGAGTGTTTTTAAGTGTGTTCAGTGAAGTTGCAGACTTTTCCAAACTGTTGCTCCCTGTGCAGGAAACTAAAAAGAGAAGGATGACAGAAAGAGAGAGACCGCACTAACTTATCTGTGTACAAAACTGTCCTGAGGGTCTTTACTTCTCCCCGGTAGAGGCATTTGGTGTGCTTTGATTGGGCAGTGGGTGATTTGTTTACGTCTTTAAAAGGGCCAAATGAGAGAGCAAAACGAGAATTAAGCCTCCCACTTTTCCCGGCACTCACCACCCTGCGCATGATAACCAGATATAAAGAAAAATGTACGTATCTCGACTTTCTGACAAGCTCGGTATTTCATCTGATTTACCTGCAGAGAAATCTTTGTGGTTTCCTCACACCAGCCTCTACTTCATAACATTTCATCTCAGTGTCTCCAGATGGAAAGATTTTAGTTTTTGATTTACGATAGTGCTGATTGTGTTACTGTCTCCACTGTGGGTGGGGAGATAATAGCGGTGAGGGTGAAACCTATGATTAGAAGAGCAGTCGTTCATATCCAGCCTCTACTTTATATAATTTCTGGAGAGAAATTATAGTGAAATTGAAGTATTTTTCTTTTTGCACGTTTGGAGCTGTTCTCCCCAGTACTCCCGAGGACCTCTGAGCTCTCTGCTCATTTACTGTTGGTATGTTTGATGCCTCCGAGTTAAGCAGTAAGATACAGCGTAAGGACAGGCTAGTTAAGCTTTCTTTAAACTAAAATAAACTAAACTAAACTTAAACCCTAAACTTTTTTTTGTCATTAATTCATTGTAAGTTTGTATCAAGCTGCAAACTCTGTGCCATAAACTGCAGTTCCTCAAACGTCCACTTGAGGCTGGCTACAGAGCGAGTCAGTCTCCATAAGCCCCCATGTTAAAATATCCAACTTCACAGCAGAAATAAACATGTTTACAGCCTGGTACAAAAACAGTTTTGGTCTCTATAACTAATTTCCCCGTTCATGACAAATGTACTGAGGGTGAATTTTTATACAACTCACCGATTGAGATTATATTAAGGCCTAAAGTTATGCAGAATTAACAGTGTGGCTGCTTTTATTGACATGTAGGTGCTGTTACAGATGGCTTGTTTGAGCAACCAGGCTACATTCAGCCCACCTCAGGTCTGGCAATGATCCACAACTTTGCCTTTTTTAAATGTAGAGGCAGGACTGCCAACAAGGCAGCAACCAGTGTCAGATTTTGAGCAAAACAGCTCTTCAGAAACTTGTGGGTGACGTCACGGATGCACTGTCCATTCTTTATACTGTCAGTGGTCTGACAGCTTCTTTTGAATTCCTGCAACAGTTGCTCATACTATACTACATGCTCTTCAGTCTAGTATCTGTTCATAGATCTGCTGCAGAGCTTGGTGACTAAGTCCATGGGAACGCACAAAACCTTGGATTATTGCTGCTACTGCTGCTACTTTGCAAGAACAGTACTGTTTTAAAATGACTTGTTCAAGGGAAAAGACGTAGATAAAGGCTAATTGTTTGGGAAAAGTTAAGCTGAATTTAGGGTCTAGCGAGTTTAATGTCGACCAATCAAACATTTCTTCTCTCTCATGTGCTTGTTTTCTTCAGGACGGTAAACACAACTTTCACTTCCTATCTTTTTTTCGATGCGTCTCTTGCAGTCCCTTCCTGTCTCTTTTTCCATCTCTGTTTGTCGTTCTTTACTTGCTTCCGACTTCTTAGTTCGTCTTTATATCTGTCTGCGTCTCTCCAATTGGCAATGACCCCCTTACAGTTTTACTACACCGCACCAGCAGTTCATACTGAACAGCACTGTTTTTCTGTAAAACAATGCAAAGGTCTGTGCTGGCAGGGGCGTGTTGCTTCAGGTACTGGTGAGACAATGAAATACAATCCAGGACGGCTGGTTTCAGTAATAGAACCTCAAGTTTAAAAGCTTTTCAAAAGGCAAATTAATTCAAAGTATTTTAATACATGACAGGATATTACAAATCTAAGATTTCAGCAATAATTGTTTCAGTTTTTTGTGAAAATCGACAGTTAAACAGTAGAAATGTGTTTTTGTAAGTGTTCCATGGCCAATACAACGTCTTGTATAGTCACACTGCATTGCGTTAAGGCAAAACTTGAGCCAGGCAGCATTTTTGCCGGATGTCCATGCATCTTTTTTGCCAAAGCCCAGTGTGTAACTTGGCACATATGCCCGCTGTGTCAACGCTTGTTAATTTCGCATTGAAATGGATGTCTTCATGGGCGGCTTGAATGTGGAAAAATGAGTTTCATCCCAGTCAATGTTCATCAGAATTGAGTCATTTTATGCTAATATTCTTGGTATGATGTTTTATTTTAAACACGAAAGAGTCTAACTGGGGTTTGGATGAATTGGGATTATATGCTTTGGGGTTTTTGGTACAACTATTTGGACCTGTGAACACGTCAACAACAGACATGTCTCCTCAGAACACGCTATAACTTGTGGACCAGTTGTCTATCTTAAACATGTAACCAGAGACGTGTTGCTTCTGTTTTTACCTGCCGGAGTCATGCCGGGTCAGTCAGGTTGTCTCTATGGCAGGACAGGGGTCAAAGGTCAGGAGTGAGAGATTGGAGAAGCAGGGAGAGACTTTTGCTTTTATATCAACCTGCTGGTGATGGTGCGTTACAGGGCTGAGCAATTTAACTCCCTCTAATCTACAATGATTTAAGGTTTTACCATAACTATGTTCTTGTTGAGGTGTTTCTCTAATTCAGACCTTCAGATATTTCTGTGGTAAAACCACTTCAGCATTGGCTTCATTTCCCAGGCACGGAGATTGCCACTTGGTTTTGAAGCTCAGAGTCTGTGATGCTGGCAAAATCAGCAAAGCTGTGGGTCATTGGTGGACCTATGTTTATTACTGCTGTGAAGTTGGACATCTTAACATAGAGACTTATGGAGGTTGACTCGTTCTGTAGCCAGCCTCAAGTGGACGTTTGAGGAACTGCAGTTTTTGCCACTTCTGCACTGGCTTCACTTCACAGACACGGAGGTTGCCAGCAGCTGAAACACAATTTATGATGAATAATTAATCAGGCATACTTGCAGCAGCGTGTTGGAATCAGTTCAATAGTCAGCCACTGAAGTGTCAGTCACTCTGTAGTCAGTCAAACAATTATCATACCAATCCTGGATTACGTGACTGGACCAAATCCATGTTTCTAACTGCATTCCTAACCCTGTAGAGACCTCAGCCAAAATGTCCTTTTTATTTAATATCTAGTGACAGTTTATTTGGTCTCCATTATGTTTAAAACGTTTCAGGACATTCGAGACCGAGGCAAACCACCAGCCAGCTCTGTGAAATGTGCAAACTTCTAAACTTCATTTCCTGAAACTTTAACTTTTTTTTTAAACATTCATTTAGAAAGTTTGCTGCAGAGCTTTCAGGGGGGATTTTGGGGTCCGGTCACGAATCCTCATCTGTTTTGTGTGTTACAGTAAAGGATAAATGAAGCTCGTAGGTATTTCAGAAACGTCAGTGTCTAAAGTTGCAGCTTACTGTATATATATCATGTATAACACACACACACACTGGTCAGGTCCTGTCAGGGCAGACAGTGAGAATAGCAAGCAGCTGCAAATGGTAATGTGGCATGTGTGGTGTGTGTGTGTGTGGTGTGCAGAGGGTGGTAAACACCCTCTTACCCCTCTTTAGTACCACCTCGCCTGCCTGACGCCCGTTGCTGTATTAGTGTCAGCGCTGATTTGCTTCATCTGTCCCACAAAACTCTAGTTTGTGGATTCACAGCGGTGAGTTGAGCGTGGGCATTACTGTGTGTTTGCATGGTTTCGACCGAGAGCAGCTGATTACTAAGAACAGGTGTGTGTGAGTGTAAGAGAGAGAGTACAGTTTGTGGATAGTGTGTGTGTTTGTTTTCTGGACCATTTGTCTATTTCAGGTGTTTGGACCTGCATAAACACAACCACTGTTCTGATTAGATACTGTGTGTGTGTGTGTGTGTGTGTGTGTGTGTGTGTGTGTGTGTGTGTGTGTGTGTGTGTGTGTGTGTGTGTGTGGGGTGTTAAAGCACAGGTGCACTGGTTGGGTGGTCTGCCCTCCACCCCCTCACACACACACACACATGCTGTAATGAGCAGAGAGATGTAACTCACTTGATGAGACTCACTGAACATATTTACATCATGCAGTCATGCATGATTACATCTTTTCTATCATCGAGTAAACTGACACAGTGACATGCTTCATGGATATTTAATGCATGACAACAACAGAACAGCTGATGATAAACTACAATTTACCAGAACAGTGAAACAATGGCTGAAAGAAGTGGATACATTTAGAGCAGATTACTTCTTGATATTTTTTATTAAAAATTTTGTAGAGAGTTTTATGAAATTTTGCTTCCCATAAGCCAAAAACACAACAGGCACGTCTGTTTTGGTCTGCTCTTCATGCGACTTTAAACCTCACCAGGAACGTTTCAGAAGTGTTTTTCCCGCCAGACCTTTTTTTTTTTACTTGCTCAGATTTTGTCTTTTTTTTCTGGTTTATGTGCTTGAAATTATGTAAATATGCTTTGTCGTTAAATTGTTTCCCTTGTGTCTGTTTTCACAATTAGACGTTTGCACAGGGTGTGCTGCTCAAGGCTGCTCGTGGCGTCCATCAAAAATAGAACATTCGTGTATTCTGGGCAGAGCAGAGCAGAGACCCGCCTCTGGGACGCTTCTGAACCAGACCGTGGGATTTCCAGGTGGGGTTTGAACTGTGCACAAGAAGGCTTCATGACCCCCAGTTTTGGCTACCTTTTAGTGAGGGTCAGATCCCTATGATGGGAGATTGCAATGTTTAATGTCCTCTTACTTAAACACATAGCCTCATTAAATGAATCTGCACGACATGAACAAACCAATATTCATCGTGATTGTGATTAAATCGATCGAGATAATATTTTTTGGCTAGATTGTCCGGCCCTAATGTGCAGTACTTATGTACAGGTCTGCAGCTAATAATTGTCAAGGTGTTTTCATTCTATTTTTGGGAGTAATCGATTCATTATTTCTATTAGTAAATGGAAGATAATAGTGACAAATCCCATGTTATCATTTCCTAGAGCCAAAGTACTAGTAGTAGGTGCAAGTGGCACCAAATTGGATGGATGTGGTTCACAGTTCTTTCAAACATTCTGACCTGATGAAGATCCAAACGTTGTCTTTATTAAACTTTTGTGGCATGAACTAAGTGTGCAGGCGTTACCTTTTGTCATTGATTTCACATTTACAATAATTGGAAGCAGTTGTGCTTCATAAACAAACTAATTGATCAAGTAGTGATTAATTTTCTGTCAACTAATTGACTAATTGATTCAGCCCTGCGTTTGCATGAGAGCTCCATACACAGTCAGCTTTGTCATCATCAATACAGTTTTTTGGATACCAGCATTAATTTGACATTGTTTGATATCTTCACTTTTTAAATTCATTCAGCAGAATATACCTGTATAAACTGTTAAACTGATCAAGTTTGAATTAATCCTTTAAATGAAGGTGGACACATTTTGGTCAGTGCTGTGCAGAAAGTCTTTCAGGGGCAGGTTGACAGATTTCAGTGTGATGATTAAGATCATCTGTGGCATTTGACAGGAACAGGAAGATCATATCCTTGCAACTGATATGTCAACACGTCTGGTGATAATGTGCCAGCAAAAAGTACATTTTGATTTCACATTTTGGCATGTTGTAGCATCGTGTCACCGCTTCGTATGCTTGTTGCTACTGTGACATTTCAATTCATATAAGATAATGAAACATTTGCAGCACGCACGAATCAGTTGTCTTGTTTGTGACACCCGCTGACAGGATGTAACTGTCTGCCTCTTGCAGTTTGATATTCAGGCTTTAGGTAGCTCCCTTTAGGTTTTCAGCCCACTTGTTAAAGCTGTCTGTGTGAAGCCCACTTTCTTAATCAAGCAGATGTTTTGTGTTCATTGTTTCTGTGACGCTCGAGTCAGAGCGTATTTGTCGGACAACATTTTGATGCTTTGTTGTGGGAGGATTGCTGACTCTGCTTGTTAAACAGAGCCTAATGACATGTCAGTGTGTGAAACCATTATATCTGTTAGATTTTGTTTGGGGAAGATTTTGTTGACACTTGGCAGCTGTTTGGCATTTGCTGTCTCTACTAATATTTTTCAGCAACAGCGAATGACGGTACAGAAACGCGTTAAACAAAGGAAAGGATGGCAATAATTACAAATGGTCGTAACTTGTTTCCAGCTTTGAAAGAATATATTTAGTTCATATATCAAGAAGAACATGGTGTTGATTGACTTAACAATTTGATCCACATGTGTAAAGCAGCGATGTCAATTGACAAGCATGACTGTAGTCTGCAATCTGAGGGTCTAATTTTCAGTCATAGAAAATAACCGTTAAAGGTTTTTAAGCAACACTGTGTAGAAATTTTAGTGTTCCCTGTTTCAGGGGTACTGTGGTAAATATGGACAATTTTATATGTGTATCTGTTATGATTGTAACAAGCAAAATGACAACTTTGCTAACAGCCAAACATCAGCAAGGTCAACAACACAGGACATGGCAGCCAGCTAATATTACTTATTAGTCCAACAGCAAGAAGTCCAGCTCAGCGTCTGTCTTTCAGACTTTTATTTCACCAAGCTCTCACCAACGACAAAAAATTGGCTGTCTGAGCCTGGTTACATTGCCTGCTTGCCCAGCTCCGGTTCTGGCACAACACTGGCTCCGATTTGCCTGCGCCCCGGACATGTAAACCTCCTCTTCTTCCCGGTGGTCTAAAATGCCAGTGGTACAAACACTAACACTCCCTCACAGTCTGGGCAGCCTGGTTGACAGACTGAGCTAATATTAGCTAACCGCAGCTATAGTTGATGTGGAGCATCAGAGGGAAAACCAGAAAACACTTTCTCCATGAAATATGATCCAGTTTCATCAAAATCAGTGAAATAGTTGGTGGTGTGAGACTTAGTGCCTTAAAGTGTGAGAATAGATGTTCGAATGGCAGAGACACCATTCACCTGATTACAAGTCAGTGTAGCATCCACATGATTTAAAATCTGTTAGTTTATGGTAGAAAAGTTGAACAATGTTGCTTTAAATCAAAGAAACCTGCCATAACTGAAAGTGAAAATGATGAATTAATAAAACATAACAGATAAAAATAAAATATTAAAGGATATTCAGCTGTTTACGGTTCATCTTTCATCAGATTACACTGATCAGAATGATTTCATCAGATGATAAAAATTGCTTTTGATGTCAAACAAACATGCACATGTCTAAAGAGTGTATGAGAGTGTGTACTCCGCTAGTTGTGTTCAGTGTGTGTCTCTATTAGTGTGTGTCCCCAAAGAGCCTTTGACATTATTGTCCATGGACTGAAAAGACTTTTCAAACTGCCTTTCTCTTCTCTCTGTGTCTCCCTGCTAGACGTCCTTTATTGAGGCTCCTCTGTCCTGTGTGACCCCCTGACACAGAGAGGTATGACCACACACACTCATACGACACACCCTCTGTATAGGGATGCAGAGACACTTTGCTTTTACTAAGACTGAAGCATTCAATAATGTTTATCTTAAACCCAGAAGACTGACTGTATCATCTGGTTCAGAGTGTGCGTACTCAGAGCAGGAAGTGTGTTTGTTTCTGTAAACCTCAGCAAATGTCAACCACAATAAAACACCATGGTGCAATAGCAATGTGCATCACCACCCACGCAAAACAACACACATGCAGTCAGCTGTATATACCTCTCCACATCCGTACCCTTTTCTCCCCTTTCTGTATTTCACTTTCTACAGCTGAGATCTTAAAGAGAAGTATCTGTGCAGTCATCAGTCACTGAAGAATCTCTATTGATTGTGTATGTCTGTTCCCAGCTCATGTTTCAGGGTTATACTTTGTGAACAAAGCTCTTTAAATCAATATAACCACAACATATATTACATTTTGAGTTTTACCCCCAAGACAGCAATCATTTTGTAAGCTGTGCGTTATTAATGAAATTACTTTTCTGCCCCCCCAAGTAGTGTAATGACTTTGTGTTAGCAGAAACTATATTTGTCTTTTAAGAACTAACAGTACTGGAAGTGTTTAAACCTGTCATATTTCTAATGGCCACTAGGGGGCAGATAAGATAAGATAAGATAAGATAAGATAAGATAAGATAGACTTTATTGATACCACACCGAGAAGATTCACTTGTTACAACGGCTCATAATATACAAGGTTGAAGAAAAATACTGTGAAATCTGTCTAGAGTTACCATCAAGTCCGAAGTGAGTTCATTCAGCCACGTCTCTGTGATTCTACGCTTTAGCGCTGTTAGGTTCTCCATCTTATTGTGGAGAGATTTTATTTTCCCCATCCTAACAGACAGCTTGGGCGGTCTGTACCGTCTTTTGCACTTCCCACTTCTCCTCACTTCAGCATGGATCGCCAGTCTCCATAAAGACTGTCGAGAAAAAAACATGAAAACATACAAAAAACATAAAAACACAGAAGAGTTTAGAGATCCTGTAACTAGCTGCCATCAATGTGACGCATGTCTCATTAGAAAATAGCTGTACTAGTTTCCTTACGAGTTCATGGTCTCAGTCACTAGTTTCAAGTCTTCTCTCATATAGCATGATGTTTATTTTATAAATGATGATCCTGTTTAGTGTTAAATAAGTGATAAAGCAGGGTGGCTGCCTTGTGATTGACAAGTCCTTCTCAGTGAGTCTGTCCAGCTCAACACACCAGGCTCACGACGCTTAGATCAAACTGTCAAAATAGGCAGTGCTGATCAAATATGAGTCAAGATTACTGCACTGATTTCAATTTTTTCAGAAACAGGTTTTTAAAATGTCGTGTTTAGTTGTAATACAGGAACACTTGTGACTATTCCTGCTTGAAAAGAGTCTAAACTAAGTCTGAATCAGACGTCTCTCTCTGAAAAAATTTCCTGTGACCAGCCTTTGTACTCGACCCGACGATTGGGAAAACGACAGCCAAGCTGTTCCCGGCCCTCTGACATAGTTGGGAGTAATTGCGGGGAGGGTAATTATATCTATGATGGTTTGAAGCTTTCAGAGTTAAATTAGGAAGCAAACCTCACAGACCAAATGTTCCTCCATGTCAGCTATGCACAGACAGACAGGCAGGCAGACAGACAGACAGGGTGTAGTTATCACTGAGGCCAGGCTGGAAATAACAATCTACTCACCATGGGAGTCCAGTGGGGTAACTGGTGAGACTTTTGGACACGGTCATAACTTGACAGCTCTTCAGTAAAGTCATAATTAGCATCCATAAAACCTTTCAGTTGCACACTTTCATTGACTTTCACACGCACCCACCTGTTCAGCTGCCTTTCTTTATCGCTGGCTTTCCTTTAATGGAGCTGTCCAGCATTTTGGAAACCATGCTTACCCTCTGTGATGCTGTGGCTGCTACACGATTTTGGTCTCAACGCGGCTTCATATCCCACCAGGAGAGTTTAAGAAGCGGAGCGTTTTTCTCGCTGGACATTGATAACTTGCTTAGATTAGGTCTTTTTTTTTTCTGGTGTTGCTTCTACGCTTCCATGAGTAAATAGGCTACGTAGTTAAATTGTTTTAGTTGTTTTCATGATCTGAAGTTTGCACATGGTGTTTTTATTTAGAAAGTCTGTTTGTGTGCTGTATTCTTTGTAGAGCTGACTTGGAGAGCCGCTTCTGGGACGATTCTGAAACAGCGGAGCTTTGAAACATTGACTAGAATGACCGCAAATAGCTCCGGCAGTCACACAGGCACGCGTTTTCAAAAGAAAACACCCTGTTCAAACTTGTGAAAACAAAGAAACAATTGCAACTACTTAGCATATATACATATTTAGAAGTGCATAAACCAGGAAAGACCACCAAATCTGGGCAAGTTAACAAAACCTGGGGGAAAAAACATTTCTGAAATGTTACCAGTGGGGTTTGAAGTTGGTTTGAATGGACCAAAACAGTGTTGCGGCTGCAACGTGATGGATGCCTGGTGGGGTTTCGCTGTAAAGCTCAGTGATTAACACAATAAAGTTCATTAATTTAATCAGTACAAACAGCGCAGCAAGAAAAGGAGCTCTTTGTAAAAACCAAATAACCAGAATAATAAAATAATATTGCTGTAACACTTAAATGTTTATCTGCTCATATTCAAGGACCTCTTGACAGTGTTGGCAGGAAGACAAATACTCTGAAGATCGGCAACATAGCAGCGTCAGGGTCGGTGAATGTTGTCCTCACTGCTATGGGAGGATCAGTGTGTCACAGTTTGTATGCATACCTTAAAGAGGCAGGACGCCAGTCTGTGTCAATATATGGTCACATGACGGTGTCAGCAAGTTCAGAGACCCAGAATTGTTGATTTTTTTTTATTCAAATGTTCTTGGTTTCATGTGAACGGGAATCAGTAACATATTTGAAATAAGCAGGAATTAGCTGGTTTGGATGCTCTCACACTGAACTGTGCCGCGACCAGCCAAGACCAGCTCCAGTTCCAGAGCAGAGCCTGAGCCGCAGTGCCAGTCAGTCAACCAATCTTTGGCAACAGTATTGTCTCTGTAACATTAGATGATGGAAACTAAATATATTTCTAAGAAGGTGCAACTGGTTTAAGAATTGAAGCAAAATATACCAAACGTTTCATGGTGATAGCTTCTTAAACATGAGGACTTTCTACTGAATATCTTTGGTTGGATACAAAACAAACTTAATGACATCTCCACAGACATTTTTCACTCTTTCCTGACATTTCACAGGCTCTGTGATTAATCAAGAAATGACCCTAAAGATGGAATCAAACAGAAAAATAAACATTAGCTGCCGCGCTAAAGATGCTATCTACAAAACTTAAAAGCAAGTTGGAAATAAGCTTATTTGTCAGGCACCATTAGAGGATATAATGAAGCCTGCTCTCTACTACTGTAGTGCAATGTGAAACTGTCCAATCGGAGCTGTGAAATATCAGCTCAGAACTACAGATTCAGTTGGAGGAAGACATGACCTACATACTTATCCAAATATCTGTCTAAAGCTCCTGAAATATCTGCACATTCCAGTTTTTCATCCACATTTTTGCAGCATGAGAAGATTTGACGTGGAGTCAAGTGTCATCGTCTCAGTCAGAGAGTCTGTGATGATGAGTCTGTGAGCTTTTTAAGAAAGACAGTCACACTTGACTTACTGTAGAGACAGAGGCAGAGGATCAGCTGTGTGAGAGAGAGTGTGTGTGTGTCTGAGTGTGTGAGTGTGAGTGAAAGGAGGAATCCTTCTTTTGTCTCCATGAAGCGTGAAGTCTCCTGGGAGGCTTTTAAATCCCCTCTGGAATGTGTGTGTGTGTGTGTGTGTGTGTGTGTGTGTGCGTGTGTGCGTGTGTGCGTGTGTTACTAAGAAAATGTGTGTGTGTATGTTACTAAGAAAATGTGTGTGTGTTGGGTCTCGGCTTGTCACTGCATTTATACAAGGAATGCAAATATTTGTGTGCGTGCGTGTGTGTGTGTGAGAGTTTCAGTTTTGGGTGTAGTGTAACTGTTCCCATGGCGACCAATATCCTCTGGTGTTTTCTGTGTCTCCTGACAGCAGTTTGACAGCTTCTTTCTTTCTTTCTTTCTTCCTCCCTTCTTCTTTTCTCTCTTCCTCCCTTCCTTCTTCTTTTCTTTTTTCCTTTACACCTTTCTTTCTTTCTTTCTTTCTTTCTTTCTTTCTTTCTTTCTTTCTTTCTTTCTTTCTTTCTTTCTTTCTTTCTTTCACAGTCCCTCCCTCCCTCTCTTTGTACCCTTGTTAAATGCCAGCCTTCAGGTCAGATTTCATCAGCTGTTCTCATTAATGTGTTTATTTACTGAGCACTCAGCTCATCCTCTGGTGGCCCTGAATTTGACTCTCTTTAGTGTGTGTGTGTGTGCGTGTGCGTGTGCGTGTGTGTGTGCGTTGGTATGCGTACAGTAGACGGTGTCTATAAATAAAAGTTACAGTTACTCTGGTACTTACTGCCTGGTTTGTTAGTGTCATTGTTGTAAAGTTAATCTGAATTTCACTTTTCAAATAAATCATGTCATCTAGAACATTTTAAGAATTGATTGCTGTCAGTCTTTGAACTTGTTGTCGACTGTATTTCCTGCCAAAGACTAAATATGGAAATGCATTGAATTAACACCAAACAATGTTCATTCACATTCACATTCACAACGTACATGGGAGAAACGAGTCGGATACTGAATTGGAGGTTTAAACTAACTGGTTCAACACACAAACATTTTAGATGATTTCTTACAAATAAATCAAATCAAATAATAAAAACTCAGGAACCATCATCGGATCGATCATTGCAGGACAGTGTTCAGAGTTTGGGATCAATCTCAGACCTGTGTTTCAGGATGGTGATGGAGGAGGGGGGGCAGAGAGACAGAGGGAGGGGGACTCCAGCGACAGCAGGACCAGAGGGGAGACAGATCTTTGTGGAGCTTGGTGAGTGACCTTTGACCCCCAGTGTAACTCCAGGCATGTTTCATACTTTACATGCATACATTACCTTCCCTCCTTTGACCTGGCAGAGCTGATGAAAGTTTTCTTCTTTTCATCACAGCGGAGCAGAACTTTGATGCCATTTGTCTCTCTACATATCGAACAGCGTGCAAGCTCAGATTCATACAGAAGAGATGCAACTGTAAGTCAGTCTAAAATATACTTTTTGAAATCAGTACGTGTGAAGTCGCTGACTTAACTTCTCTCACTCCAGTGCATCTGATCGACATTTACAATGTGATTGAGGCGGTGCGGGATGCTGGTCTGAACGCTGTGGAGTTAAATGCCGGTATCTCCGTGACCAGACTGGAGAACTTGGTGTCCTCCCTGTTCAACCAGCTCAGCAAGCGCCTGCCCACCACACACACCATCAACCCTCGAGAGAGCACCGCCCTGTTAGTCGAATTCTTACTGGCCGCCGTTGACAGGTACATACAGAGAAGTCTGAGGAGGAAACTGTGTATTTTTTGCATGTTGACATCCAGTTATTCAAATATGAAACATCTACATGTGTGACGGCGACATTATACTGCTCTACAGTGTCACATGTGTTTGTTTGTGCGTTTTTTGTTTCAGTGAGCCAGACAGCCGTCTGACGGTGCTCTCCGTGAAAGCGATGCTGGCCATGCTGTGTGGAGGGAAACTGATAGATAAACTCCGCTGTGAGTACCAGCTGAAACCATCAGGACTGGTCTTACACTGATCTCACACACGGACATGAACTCACTGATTCCACATGTAGGCTTTGGGTGTAAACACAAATCGTAACGTGTGTGTTTTTTGTATGTTAATGCAGTATAGACAGTGCACTTGAATTAACTTTTTTTTTTTTTTTAACGTGCGATATTGCTAAATCGTTGTTGTGTGTTGCTTTTTAGCATCATTTCAGAGGACGATAAAAATATTTGAATATATTTCCACTTTATTATATCTAATAATTCAATCTTTCAGTGTGAATTTCATTTGTATGTGTGCCACCTTGTGGAAAATGTAGGTCACTGCTGCTGTCGCTCCTGTTAATTTACCCGCTCTTTTATTAATTATTATTGATGTTGTGAGGACACAACGCATTACAGACTCACCTCCCACCTGGGGACAAAAAACTTAAGATTTAGGTTCAGTTCTTGAACCTAGGCATGTAGTGTGGCTAAAGTTACGGATGGAAGTGAACATAATTTGTGTGTGTGTGTGTAGATGTGTTTTCTCAGGTGTCTGACTCCAGCGGTGTGTTGCTTCAGTCCAAGTTTGATGCTTTTCTGAGGGAGGCTCTCAAGCTGCCCACCACTGTGCACGAAGGACCGTCCTTTGGCTACACAAACAACATTGCACGCTCATGCTTCCCACAACAGGTACGCTCACACACCTCATCCATCTGTCCTTTATTATATGTTTATTTTATAGTAATATACCTGCTATTCCTGGATTATAAGTCTGATTCGAGTGCTTCATTTTTGTTTAATTGTGACTTTTTCTGTGTTCTTTTGTCGTTGATGTAGAAGAGGGTGATGCTCAACATGTTCCTGGATATCACAGCTGACCCTCCTCAGTGTCTTGTCTGGCTGCCTCTCATGCACCGCCTAGCCAACGTGGAGCATGGTACACACACACACACACACACACACACACACACACACACACACGCACATAGTGTGTTCAGTTGTGTTCTCTCTTTCTCCACCTGTGAGAAACCATCTTCTTTCTCTCCCGCTCTCTCAGTCTATCATCCCGTCACATGCTCCTACTGTCGTGGCAATGGCATGACAGGCTTCCGCTATCGCTGCCTCCGTTGCCGCGGTTACCAGCTCTGCCAGAACTGCTTCTGGCGTGGCAACGCCAGCGGCTCTCATAGCAACCAGCATCAGATGAAGGAGCACTCGTCCTGGGTGAGTCACACCGTGTGATTACTCATTCATCGCACCAGGGGGCACTCCGTGTGTTTGTGTGTGTGTGTGTGTGTGTGTGTGTGTGTGTGTGTGTGTGTGCAGGTTTGATCCAAAACCTGTGAATATCCCTTGATAAATCCAGACAGGGAGAAAAAGTGTATTTCCATTCAAATATTGTTACATTTTAGGTAATTATGATGTATTTATTTTAAAAAAATCTTCCAGAAATTCCTAAAAAGTTGCACTCGCCTGAGGAGGAAAATGTTTTCACTGAAGAATTTATGAATTAATAGATGGAAACATAGTTATTGAATTATTCATCAGCCAGGCTTGGCATAATTTGACTTATTAATGTTTCAGTTTCAGGGACAAATCCCATCACAAGTGTAGCTCCTTTTCCCATCACAGGCAACTCATCCTAATAATCCTCAGCAGACTTTACATCTCATTTCAACAAATTTTAGTCTGTTTATTCTCAGTTTATCTGCTTCATTCCAGTGTTACAACGACAGAAAATGTCTTCCAAGTTCAAATATTTGATGTATTTCCTGTGTTTTCACAGCAATTTGTCACCCACACATCTGAAAGGATTTCTTAGTGAGAGAAAACGTACTGTACGTAGATCATAGTGAGTCAAAGCAGTCAGAAAAAAAAAAGCAGAACTGTAGCAGACCTGACACAGAAGAGAAGACGGGACACGGCAAACCTCACCCAGATCAGCGATAACCCCAAACTTCACAAAGTTACAGCTTTATCAGCAAAGATTACTCTTGAATTTCTTCAAGAAATGTCTTCTACAAATGTCTGTCAGTTTATGAATGTTGGCCTCACATTTATGTCTGTGTGTATATATTCATATATACTGTATATGTCTGTGTGTGTGTGTGTGTGTGTGTTTATAGAAGTCGCCGGCGATGAAACTTGGTCGAGCCCTGAGCAGGACTCTGGGCTGTGTGTCGTCCAGAGAGCCCCCTCATCCCATTTACCCAGAAGAACCTGAGAGGACCCTCAACCTCTCCAACATCGTGTAAGACCTCACAACACGGAATGTCAAAAACAATCTCACACGGTTTGGAAAGCAGGGCTTAGAAATATGCTTATGAAGTGTTGGGGTCAGACTGCACAATGTCAGCCCAGTCTGGCAGATGTAGTCTGATCTGTGTGGAACAACAATGGTCATCGAGCATGTTTTATCTCTGTCTTGTGGACACCTCTTGACGTTTCAACTAAAAGACTGTAGCATGTTGTAATTTTTTTACCCTCTACGATGAAATCCTGACATGTTCCAGTAAGAGTACAGAGCGTTCTTCTGTGTAGAACAGTAAACATGGTGAAACAAAAGGAAGAGGTTGCATCGCCTGTTCCAGTCA
This sequence comes from Larimichthys crocea, assembly GCF_000972845.2. NCBI lineage: Eukaryota > Metazoa > Chordata > Actinopteri > Sciaenidae > Larimichthys > Larimichthys crocea. The sequence goes on from NC_040021.1 coordinate 7,203,500, forward strand.
GTATCATACACACCCCCTCTGTTTGTATATATTATATGGAGTGTTAATGCAGCATGAAACTCTAGTTAATGTTCAATCGGGCAACAGTTGAGCTTCGTGGGAGCTCTAATGGGAATGTTAACACTGAGTAGCAGACTGTACACAAAAAGTTCAGATAACATTCGACCTCAAAAGTCCCTCCTCTATCACCAACCACTTTGGCTGCTCCGCCCCTCGTGGTGCATCCACACGGTTTGATTTCCCAAACTGCAGCAGATTGGGTCATTACAGACCTCAAGGCACTGGGCACATATTCAGGCAAGCACACAGGCTGCACCTAGCACAGATAGACGTGAGTACGCTCATAACAACGACGCATCAGGTTTACTTCTCTCCCGAATGTTTGTGAATATCTGTCTTTGTTTTTTCTCTTCGATCTGCGTTCACTCTCCGTCTCTCTCTCCTTCTGTTTTCTCCCCCTCCGGTGATCTTTGCCCTGTCTGTGTTTGCTCAGACTAGTTCAGCTCACTGTTGCATGATTGCACCCAAAGGCACGTGAGAGTGTGTTAGTGTGTGAGCAGGAGTGAAAGAATGTGTGTTTTCTGATAGTCAGGGCTTTGTGTTTTAATGTTTTAATGTTGTTATCATCACTCTGTTTATGCTGTTGATACTATAGGTCTGATGCCTTGTGTTGTATTTGATTCTGTGTGTGTGTGTGTGTGTGTGTGTGTGTGTGTGCGCATAGCCCCGCTCGCTCGATCAGGAACAGCAGTGAGGCCATGTTGCTGTCCTCATCAGCGCCCGAGTCCTCCAAGAGGTAAAGACTGACACAGTTTGTCGACTTATTAGAAACTTAAAACATGTTGCCGTACTTTGGTAATGAACAGCTTGATTCAACATAAATGAGTTTTTTTTTTAAATAGCATCCTTCATTCCCTAATTCTTTGTAAATGACTATTTCCTCCACACAAACTTTTCACCAATTAAGAATTTAATTTCGCTGGTTAGATTGGATGAAAAATACATTTGGCTGTCTTATGCAGGAATTAGTTACAAGATGAGTTTAAGAAAATAGAGCTAAATCACTGCTGTGCCGATTGATTGATTGATCAACCAGGCAATCAGAAAACGAATCAACAGCAGTTTTTATAGTCAGTTTGAATTTTACTAAACTAAATTTTCACATTTCCAAGTTTTAGCTTTTGAATCGTGTTAGGTTTTCTTCCAGTGACACACAGAATGAACTTTTCAAGTATCAATACCATGTCAAATATAACAAGTATTCACCCAGTAGGTCACCCAGTACTAATTAAAAAGTCAAACATGAAATTCACTTGAACGTTTCCAGCATATTATAAATTCACCCAAAGAAAAACCTTCTCCTAACTAAGGCGTCTGAAAGAACAAAACACATATGTCAGTTTCTTTTCTTCAAGTGCAGCACATCGAGACATTTTCCGGACCAAATCATTAATGATTAATAAAAAAACGTGAACACAGAAGTGAATTAAACAGATAGCATCTGAAAATGTGTACATTAAAGATCTACATTATGTGGTTTTATATGATACCTTTTACTTTGTAACAGCAGTATGAGACAAAACACTGAATGAAAATAATTAAAAATAAGCAGTTTATTGTTTGCAGATAGGTTTATATCCTGTCTTGTTTTCCTCTCATTCAGTTTGGCAGCCGCTCGGCGCATGAACGAGGAACACGCTCTGATTGCTGCGTATGTGAATCGCCTCCAGAGCAGTCCATGGTGAGCGAGGTGACCCAGCAGGGGGTAGTTACATAATGGAATCAGGGAGGGTGTGAAGAAGAGAGCAAGGTGCCATGGTGCAGTACAGTTGGGCCATAACTCAGTCAGACTGGTTTCAAATTTGATCCTGTCTAATTATCGTTAGCCTGAAGAGCAAAAACAACAAAAAAAAAAAATTGTAAATCATGTTTATACCTGATGAACTTTAAGGCTGGCCGATCTTACAGAGTACAAAGTTACATAGTGTGAGAACAGACGTACAGGTGGCAGAGTGGGAATGACAGAAAATATAAATTATTAGTTTCTTTTGCTGTCATTAAGTTCCTTGTTTGTTTTTCTTTGTGTCAATGGTGTGTACAGTCCCAACAGGCAAGATGAGGAGCACAAACTGATCGCCCGCTACACCTCCAGACTGGCAGAGACCGACGGCACATCAGTGAGTCAATAACGCCTTTTTTCTCACACACAGTAAACGGCAAACACATAAATACACACTCAGGTACGTTCGTGTAACATGTACACAGAGCGTGACACTCATTGGGTGGTCAATCTCTCTCAAACAAGCTTCAGTACATGTGTGTGTGTGTGTTTCAGGTGATACCTAACCGGAGCATCAACTTTGATGTGAACAAACAGAAGCGGGAGCTCATCGCTCAGCTGGAGTGCAAAAACAGGTAGAAATGTGTGAATTATAGATGAGATAGTCATTTAAATTATTTCCCTTTTAGTTCGACTCATGCTCTTGTACACAAGAATGTGAATATATGTCTATATCTGTATATACATTAGGGTTTCAGGGGTGTTTCTTTCTGGTTGGTACACTGGTGTCCCTGCACAGTTTTACCCTTAAACTCAGAGAACACTGCTTTTATTATGAAAAGACAAATGGAGAAATGTATCTACTGTACGAGCTCAACCCTCTGCGGTCCCATCAATGCATTATCAATTGCTTTTGCAATCATGGACAATTGCTAGGACAGCAGAGGTTTAATGTCTTTATTAAAGTATATATTAAACATTGTACATTGTACTTTCCTCCTGCAGAAGCATGTGAACATTGTTGTCTTTTGACAGTCTGTTCAGTCATGTAACGCTCCCCCGGCCTCAGCTGACGAATATGTTTTTCATTTCCCAGAGAGATCTTGGCAGAGATCAAACGTCTCCGTGTGGAGCATGACGCGGCGTGCCAGGCCAGCCCGGAGAAGGGCAGCACCAACCCAACTCTGCTGGCTGAGCTTCGTCTGCTCAGGTAAACAAAGAATCCACCATAGAGCAAGACTTAAGCTGGGTAGTCTGTTCTGCTGATTCACGTATACATACGACGACCACCGTTTGTTCTTGTTTGGACGCCATTCCTGTGTGTCATACCTACTGAAACCATGCCCAAATATCATTTTTTAAAAACAAAGTTTGTCAGCCCGTACCACGCGTGTCCTGCGTTGTGCGCCACAGTGTCAGATTTGGCGGGAAATGTGCCGTGTTGCTTTGCAGCACAGAGGGAGAGTGCTTTATGGCAGATGGCGGGGACAGATGGTGGATTCTGTGAAAAGCCAATATAAAAAATCTTCTAACTTCTAACATATTCATGCTTTTTTTGGTAAAAACAAAAACTCCCAAGGGAGACTCGATATGAATATTCTGCCCATGGGGGAGTTGCTGTAGCGACAGTGTGAGGATACTGGTGGATACATTTTAATATCAGTATAGTATCTTTGACCTTACTTTGACGCTTCTAGTTTTTGTTTGTTTGAACTTTTCTCAGTCAGTGTCCGTTTGGTTCAAGCCACTCGAGGGCGCCAAATTCAAGTTTTCATCTTCTACACATACAAGAAGGTTCCCGGTTCGAAACTCGGCTGGGGCCTTTGCATGTTCTCCCCGTGTCTGTGTCAGCTTTCTCTGGGTACTCTGGCTTCTTCCCACAGTCCAAAGACATGCAGGTTAATTAGTGACTCTAATGTGAATGGTTATTTGTCTCTATGTGCCCTGTGATGAACTGGTGACTGGCAGCCTTACACCCAAAGTCAGCTGGAGTAGGGGTTACAGAAAATGGATGGATGTTCTACACATAGTATAAAGGAAAGGAAATTCTGCGAACCAATCACTCAGTCAATCTGTCTCTTTCAGTCTGAGCCACTGACAGTACAAAGAATGGACAGGTGACATCACCCACACCTCTTTCAGCTCCTGGCTAATCTAAAAATCGTCAAATGGGTGCTGCTTCAGTTCCCCGTCGGAAAAGACTGAAGGACTGTCAGTGAAAATATTCCGAATATGGCGTTAAGCTATTCGAGTCTTTTCGGTACATTTCGCTGCTGCCTCCCGTCCACAGCTGTACATTTCTTATCTCCTGTGCCTGAGGCAGCTGTCAATCAAAACCTGATCACGCCACCAGAGTCCTGAGAAACGATCCGAAAACACTGAAAACGAAAAAGTTTTCAAACTTCTTCTGTAATCGTTATGGATGTTTGTTTCCACTCAGATTTCTGTGGACTCTCGACCTTGATTATCATCCTGTATATGCATTTAGACTCTTTCAAGCCACATTTCCAGATGGTGCAAAACACAATATGCCCTGTTTAGTTCTTTGTAAATGATGCTGACAAGAATATTCAAAACATGCTGTGGTGCATTTAGAGTTTTTCTGACAGCTCTTCTATTTTCTAATTTAAAATAAATGCATGTGGAGTGAAAAACTGAAAACAACCTTAATGACACACGTTAGCTAATACCCATATTTCAAGGTAACAACGCTGCAACCAACTGCGCCATCCTTCCTAACATCTCAGCAGCACACACTGTAGCTATTCAAACTTAAATTCAGGGATTTTTATTGAAGAAAACCTCAAAGAAAATCCGTTAAATATGACTCCAAATGAAATTATTATTTGGACCTTTCTGACACTCCCACTGTTGAAGCTTTACTTTGGGATCATAACGACTTAAATCTGGAGTTACTGCATGACTCACACTCTTGTTTTACTTGTTTATTTACTCATTTATCCTACCATGTGAAGTGGAGCCAAGCAGGAAAGAGAGGAGCTGTTTAATGTCCCATCCAGACCACATACTGTTTGGAAAGAACAACTGTAAACACCTCTATATGTTTGTTACTCTGTAATGATGTTAGTCACTTAAAATTGGCCTCCTGGGGCTGCCAGCTCACTGTAAATAATAAGAATTTGAATGCAGTTTAGATCAAAATTGTGCTTCATCAAATACTTCGAAGGCCTTGTGGTGGTCTGCATGATGCATGAACCAGCACACATCAGTCCTGATTTGTGTTTTCGAGGTTTTTAAAAGTTTGATTTCAAGGTTTCGTGGCCCGTCGCAGATGCTCGTGATGCTCTCATGTTCCCGTCAGCGAGCTCTCTCACATCTCATCTTCCAGCCTCTGACAGGAAAACGTCAAGGATTTCTGACCCTGTGTTCTTTTTCGTCTGATTCTTCCACGATTTGCGTTTTCTCTGCCGATGTCCTCACCTGGCTTCTTCCAGCTATCTCCTGGGAGTCGTTCATTGATTATCTTGTGCTCAAAAGCCTCCTTGAGTACCATCGAGTCTCTTATTTCGCTCACCAGGAGGACCTGACAACTGTCTGCTGAGGTGTAGGCAAGAGAGAGAGAGAGAGAGGAGTTTTGGCAGTTTCCCAGCTGTGTTTTATTCACTCATAAACCTCATCACACAGCTGGACTGGAGCGTGTTAGCATTCGCACAAGGTAACTTTATATTCACGCCCCTGCACATGAATACCAGATTATTGATCTGGCTAATGGAGATCGAGTTTATGTGGCGTAGCACAAATGAACAAGTGCTAAATCAAACGCGGAGATTAAACTCCATGCTCTCAGAGTTTTGTCTGAATGCTCGTACATTCTGTAACCTCAAACTCTCACTGTCTCCTGCCTCCTGCGAGTCCTCCGGGGTCTTTTGTTGCTGCCTCCTGACAGTCTGTTATGTGGCAGTAATGGAGGGCTGCTGTTGTTGTGTGTTGCAGACAAAGGAAAGATGAGCTGGAGCAGAGGATGTCGTCCCTGCAGGAGAGCAGGAGGGAGCTGATGGTACAGCTGGAGGGACTGATGAAGCTGCTCAAGGTGACACACTCACACACAGACTGCCTATTGTTTTCCAGCATGGTGTATTGTCGCACATGGGAGGGCAAAGTTTCACTTGTTTCTTCACACCTCCTCAAGTCTGTCCTTGCCTCACTTCTCCCTCTTGCTGTTTCCTCCTTTAATAATTTAACTTTTTCCAACTCTGACCTGTTTCTGACCTCTTCTTCTTCTTCTCCGTCCTTTTTCCTCCCCGTTTGTTTTCCGACTGTCCGTGTTGTGGCCCTGTAGGATGAGGAACAGCGACAGGCAGTAAGTTTATCGCCTTTATGTTGGACTCAGGGTGGTGTAAGTGTTTCAGTTTCAGGCCCTAAATTCATGCAGAAACTTTAAATGTCAACTTTACAAGCAATGTGGGAACTGCTTAATTTTTCCATTTTTAAATAACAGCTCGGCTTTTTCCAGCAGAACTTTCACTACATTGCACAGATGATGTCAGCTGTGACAAAAAAATGACAAGTTAGATGTTTCCGAGAGTCGTAAATTATGATCATCATCCGTATCCTCATAAATCCATCTTAGGCCCAGGCGGCTGGCTCTTCTCACGCCTCTCCTTCCCGGCCGAGTCCTTCAACAGTCCGCTCTGTCGGCGCCGCGTCTCCCCAGGCTCACATGTATCCTCCTCAGGATTCACTCGCCGGGGTGGGTGGTGACGTACAAGAAGCATTCGCCCAAGGTGAGAAGCTCATGTTGCACACAAAGATACAGATCTCATAGCTTTGGTTTAGTTATCGCTCTGAGAAAAAGTTCAGCGAGTGATGAATTTACAGTGACAGTTTCTGGCATTTAACCTCACACGGACACACGGGAGAAATGTTTCTAATGGGATCGAACAAGATTTACATGTTGCTGCTCTTCTGAGAAGCTCACAGCTGTTTCTGCTCCGATGTTTTAACATGGGGGCTTATGGACACTGACTCGTTCTGGAGTCGTTCGTCCTCCTTAAAGAGCCGCTGCTCCTTCATGTCAAAAGCAGCTGTGATGGGCATCTACATAGGATGCTTCCTGGATGCTGGTTCCCCTGTGCTCTGGGCACATCCAGCTTGGAGGAGAGCTCGGTGCAGACCCAGAATCCACTGGAGGGACTAAACAGTATAGCTCATCTAGCCTGGGAACGCGCTTAAAGTGGATGGATAGATGTTTCATAGCATCTAATAATTTCTACATGTTGTCCCACTACCTTTCTGAGCAGCTCAGCAGTTTCCCTGTTGAGGCTTTGTGTGGGACATCACATGAGTTTGGAAAATGACTTACAAGTAATGAATTCAAATCAAACTGTGTCATGTCTGCAGATAAAATCTGTGTTTACCACGTGTATTTATTGAATCTCTGCTCAGCTACAAACACAGTCACGCAGTAGTTTCCAGCAGAGAGTTTCAGATAAGTCTCACCTCATTAACAGTTCACAGCGCACTGTAAAACCTTCTGCCTGTAATATAAATCACTTGACAGGAATAAATAGTTCATGAAGTAGCCCATTTGTCAAGGGAATGCTATGTCACAATAAAATGTTGTTTAACAAGAGCACAATCTCCACATCATCAGGTTATTGTGAACATTAAGTCAAATAAAGTCCAGTTCTATTCATACAGCCCAAAATCACAACAGCCTCAGAGGCTCTAAAAGATGCTCCGGCTGCTCGGCATGTTTGTTCAGTGAATTCTGCTCGAGACGTACTCTTGACAAAAATGTGTAAGAAAGAGGATAAGAGGCCAGTTAGAAAGACAGAGATAAAATGAATAATTCTACATCACATTAACATTTTAGAGTCATTAGTTACTACAAAACTGTCCAATCAGGGTAAATCTACTAATACTGTACTGTGATGTTTTCTTCAGGCCCGAGGAGGAACCTGAGGAACGACCTCCTGGTAGCAGCCGACTCCATCACCAACACCGTGTCCTCACTGGTCAAAGAGCTTCACTCTGGTAAACACACACACACACACATCTATATAGACTAGAGTGTATTGAGACCGAGACGAGACCAAGACTTTGAGGGGTGGAGATGAAGTCGAGTCTAAGACCAGACAAAGTTAACATGTAGCCGATGTTTTTCTAAATCTCTTTGGGTGAGGCGTGGTCCCAGCCATCTCACTCATTTACACACTAGTGTGTTTTCTTTTTTTAGACAGGGTTTCTTCACAGTTGTGGTTTTGATTGGTCTTGAAATAAAATCCTCTTTGTTCAATACAAGACAGAGTGAAACTGTGATTGATTCCCAGGCAAAGTTTAAATTTAAGCTTTGAAAAGAAGACAAACATTGTGTTTGCTCTTTGTGTCAGTCAGAAATGTTAAAGATTTATCGTTAGGCTTCAGATAGAGAATTCATTGTTAGGAGTGTTTGTTCACGAGTGTGTAGGTACTTCTCCTCGTCACATGTGCATATGCCTAGTTTGTAGAGATGAGGAAAGATCAGAGTGAAGTCTTAAAATAAAAATAGACCTCATTTTGTGTAGCAGGAATATGTTTTCTGTGTATTTATGTATGTAATTTAATTCTCTTTTCTGACCAGACGATGTTCGGGAGGAAGAGGAGAGGTTGCTGAACGGGAAGGACAGAGGTAACTTCATGTCTTCACCCTCTCTGCTTGCCCACAAATCTTCACACTAACATGGTCAATACGATGCTTAACCTTTGCACTGACATGGGATGCTCGATTGATTTCAGTGTTTCTGAAAGAAGAACACATTTTAGAGTGAGATGTTAGTAATCAGTGTCTTAAATCATGCAGAACAAACTATAAAATAACATAAATGAATAGAATAAATACGAAATAAAAAAGATCCTAGATCCTTTACTTGTGTAACGCCACGATGTAAAACTACTGTGTTAGAAGTAAAGGTCGTGAATCAAAATTCTACTTCACTAAAATTGTGTTTATGTGCCTATAAGGGCCTGAAAGAGATTTTGTGCACGCAGATTATTATCTCATAAAACAAATAGATTTCTTTTTTCTTGTGTTGCAAATTTATCACAACCTGAGCAGATCAAAGCAACCGCATAACTGAAAACAACTGTGTGGGTGTGCATCTATGATAGTGCATCATGTTTTATAGTTCAGTGTCAGTTTTCAGGTTTACGCACGGTCAGCGGCGCAATGAAATGTGTTGGACGAGAAGAAGCGGTCAGCTCAGCATCACTAGACGTGTAACAGCACAAGACATAAAGGCTAAAAATGAGATAAGAAGAAAAATACAGCTGTATTCTGGAGCACCTTTTCAGGTTATAAATTAAATTTGGGGAAAAGTCAGTGTTTTCCCATTAATACTGCAGCATGGCATATTCAACAGTCAGATTTACCTTTTCGATTTAGTCCATCTGGGTTTAAATAATTAAATTAATGTGACTCGTTCTTTATCTGCTAATTTCACTCCCCTTATTTCAAAGATTACATCCAATATTCAAAGATGGAGTAACCTCTATTTTTATTCACGTCAATTCCTCTTTTTCTGCAAAAACATTTTGTTTGACTCTCTGGATAAGATCATTTGTTCTTTTTATTTGGGGTTGTAAAACTTTACTGCAGAGGTGCAGACTTAGTGGAGGACTTGCATTACCTAATTTTCTAACTTACCATTGGGCTGCTCACTTCCATAAACTTTGCTACTGGTTAAAATCTGCTGGATCCTCTCGGTGTAAATTGGAACTATCATCCTGTAAACGCTCTACTTTATTCCTCTTTACCTACAAAACCCTCTCGATATACTGATAATCAAAACACACTCAAAATCTGGTATCAATTTAGACGGCACTTTAAATTTGTAGCTGCATTCCTTTTTATATAACAACTATTTATTTCCTCCATCACTTTCGGACTCGACATTTTCAGTGTGGGATGTCAAGGGTATTGTATTACAATTCAGATATTTATATGTTATCTTTGATAGTTTTGCCAATTTGCCATCTCGCTATGACCTCCCTGTTACTCATCTGTTTCGCTATTCGCAGAGGAATCATTTCAAAGCTGTATGACATTATCTTAGCTTTTAGCAACCACTCAAAGAAGAAGGAAAATACAAAACAATAACATTTTAGATTAAAAAAAATCTAAAAAACCTGATAAATCATAAAATAAAATAAAATGGAATATTAAAAATCTGTGTTCTATACACAACAAGGTTGTGTCAAGTTCATACAAGTATTGGAGAAGTATCACACTATTATAGGTGGATGAACACATGATGATTGAAACTTTTTCCTATATATGAAATATATTCTCGTCTGTCTATGTTCAGCATTTAGATACTTATTGACCAATGAAAAGATTTTTAGTTACATCATTTGTGTCGGATAGGGAGAAGGAAAATTACATTTTGATTCAAGGACAGACGACGAGCTCTGTGAGACTCAGGTGGTCATTAACCTGGATTCTTTTCAATCTAAAATAGTAAAATAACTTTGATTAGCAGACATGAAGCCTTTACTATTGATAGTTTAAAGATAAACAGGAGTTGAGGCTCACAATCCACATAAATCCATTAAACAGTTCACCGATGACTGTGTGAACACAGATTTTAATTCTAAATGTGTCCCATCACAGTGTTTTATTTTTCTTTTGCACACATAATCATCATTATCATCATATATTATCTGTAAATGCATGTGCCGCTTGCGTCTTTTCCTGCATCCTGTGTCCGGTGCACCGCCTCTGTACAGCTCCAATTATTCTCCAGGTGCTCTCTCGTCTGCGCTGCAACAAGCTTCATTAACGTGCCGTCTCATTAGCCACGCTTTATGGAGCCCCTCCTCCTTACAAGAGGACTGCCTGCTGAGATGAAGTGGTCAAACTGCTTCCTGGTCTGGCTTCAGACTAAACCATTATCAGAATACTAACCTGCAGTACTAACCCACCACCCCCTGAACAGACAGACAGACAGAGACAGGAGGCCGCGGTTCAGCCCCAACACAGTTAAGTCTTAAAGTTTAAAGATAAAATACTGTGTTAAAATGTTTACAGTAGTAAAGAGTTAGTCAATTTATGTGGCACCTGCCAAGTGTTTTATGTTTCTATGCAAAGACCTGGTCTGGTTCTTATTACAGCTTCTGGCAGAAACCTGTAGCATAAGCTTCAGACTGTCCTCTGCTAACTGCTAACTAAACTTTGTTTCTCTCTTCAGCAGGTTAAAACGACCGCAGGACAAATTAAAACAGTAAGTGATTCCATGTTGCCGCCTTTTAATCACGATATAAAAAAACCCTGAACAACTTTGTTTAGTTTGAGTCAATCATGACGATACAAAAATAGTATAAACTCGCTCTGAACTCAAAGATATCAAACACGCACACACAATATAAAAGTACCACGCACCTTTTCATTAAATCAGTCAGAAGAGGTTTTTATTAGAAAGGCAAACATCTTGGAAACATTTTTGTTTCAGAAACAAAAAGAGTGCGTTCATGTTTTATGGGACAAAAACTGTTTGATGACTCAAAGCAGCGACTCATTTATGGGTTTGAACTTGTTAGCACAGACGAACTGTGCAAAGCTTTAAATTCTACTACTTCAACGCTTCATACTGTGTTGAAACGAAAGCCTAATTTTCTTAATTATAAGAGATATCTTTGTATCATAATTGTCTAATCGGGGAAAAAAAATCTTAAACGTCTTGATATGAAAGTATTTATGAACTTTGAAATGATACGATGGTGTTTATCTTGTGAAAACTGAAGTAGGAAAGATGCTTATTCGCCTTCTTCCGAGGAGTTTCCAATAAGAAGATTGACACTATTTTCGTGTCTGTAAGGTAAATATGAAACCACAGTCAGCAGCCACGGACAGTTTCTTTGCAGTCGGTGGTAACTTGCTTTAGTCTTGTCGTCATGATTGAGACAACAACATATAGTTTGTTAATAAATGAGGTTCAGAGGTGCTGTCAGAGTCTGTTTTCAATCTTTATGCTAAACTGGCTTGATTTTTACTGTAATGACACGAGAGTAGGGTTGATCTTCTTATCTAACTCTCGACAAGAAGGTGAATAAATGTACGTAACTTCTGATGAGACTGTTCCCTGTCTGTCTCTCCTCAGGCAGAGTGATGCTTCATCGCGTCCAAAGAAGACCGACCCTGCTGGGATTTCAAATATATCTTCTCATATTCATCGTTAGCTATTGGGGATTAGAGCTCCACTGCCAATCAACCAATCACGATGCTGGACACCAAATGACCGCTGGGTCCCTACTGATGTATAGCTGTGATTCTGTGTGTCTTGTCACTGTGGTTTTACTTTTTTTGTTTTGATTTGATCATGCGTAGCTAAAACGAGGAATCTGAAACCTACTGATTTGTACTGTAGCCTGTGTGCGTTTGTGTGTGTGCGCTCTGCATTTTGGAGGCGCGAGAGGGACGAGTAAGTGAGAAGGACACGCGAAGAGACAGATAAAGGTGTGTTAAGGACATTTGTGAAGGACAGGAAAAGTTTCAGGATGTAAAAACAGGAGGAGAAACAAAAGAAAGTTTAAAAAAAGATGAGAAGTGAGTTGTAACGTTTAAAGTTTCGGCACTGTGTGCTCAGTATTTATTGCTTTGATTTGATTTTTTGACATTTATTCAATTCAGTTTGAGCGTTCATGCGTACATGAGTGTGGTCAGGCCCTGCTGAGACGATAAGCTTTAACGGGACGTTTCCTGCTGTATCAAACCCAGCCTTTCCTCCCTCTACCCCTCCCCATCCGTTTGGCTGTGGCGATGCAGAAAGTTGAAGTCCTGGTCCTGGTCCAGGTGTCCCTGAAACTGGACCAGATTAGTACCATAGGTGCTGGTATGATAGCAGCTCAGGTTGTCCAGGCCTCTCTGTGTATCTCGGTACTGCATAGGGACTCGAATCAAAGAGGAGATATCTGATTACTGTGTGTGTATGTGTGAGAGTGTGTGTAAGAGAGAGAGAGAATATAAAACCATTCGCTTCAACAGGGTCAGTGTAACAGAGTGGCAAAGTGGGTGGAGGAGTAGGCTGTGGTGGTATGTATCCCCGTTATAAAAGGATTCTTTAGAAGTTCAGTTCACCCACATTATAAATCTGAGGAGACGCATGATTCTGATGATGATAATAATACAAACAATACAATACAGAGCCGGTCTAGACTGTACTCCCCACCATGAGCAAACACCTCCTTTAACAGGCATATAGCAGCATGACTAAGGCATGTTTGAGGAGTCACCTGAGCCAGCACTAACTATAATCAACTCTATCAATGCCGAGCAGCTTTTCTTCACGGCTCATGTTTTACGGTTTAGGTGAACTTCTCCTTTTTAATGATGCTCCTCGATATGGACACATCAGAATATGAATATATATATTTTTACATTTAATTTTTAAGCTTTGTCTCATGAATAATTTAATTCAAACATCATGTTGGGATGTTTTTCATATTTTCTCTGAATACTACAATACCCATGAACCCTCTGCGGCTACTGCTGTGGATAAAAAGGCAGCCAGTGCCACGAAGCACAGCTGTAGAAAATCTAAAATATTTTATTGTGAAATAAAGATTTCAAAACAAAGAAGCGCTGTTGCTGAACTCATCCAACAGGAAGTTTTAAGGAATTTTAAGCTCTGTGATTGGAGGTTATCTTACTGCAGGGCTCCTTGGGAGGTGTAGTTCCTCCCTAAACATGTATCTTTTGAACTTTGGATTCAACTGCTTGTTACTGAACATTATCTATGCAAAAAGTGAACATGACTTTTATTTTTTTAAACACTGCCTGCCCACAACAACTCCTCACACTTTGCTACTTGTTGTTGCCTTTCAAGCTTCCTGCGAAACGCAGTGGATTCTGGGTGTTTAAACATCTCTGTAGATGTCGAATTACACCTAGCACCCCATAAAATCTTCAGACTGATATATGTATGCAAATAAGATATAAGCCAAAGCGACTTACTGAGCTTGTGTCTGGTCATTTATTTTCATGTAACAGAGAATTTTATCAAGAATGTGTTTTTTTTTTTTTTTTTTTTTGTAGCATTTCAGGGTGTTCGCTCATAGGAAGCTGCATTTTACTGTTGTACATTGTTTTGTCTCAGACTTCACCAGCCCTCCACATTTATTGACTGACTGACTGCGGCTGAGATGATCACATTTTCAGCCCGCTGAGTGATTGACTGTACGAGTGGTTTAATAGATGAATGAGTTTCAGTGTGTGTGTGGTAAAGAGAGAGCGAGAGAGAAATCAAGACTGACAGGACAGACGTGTTCTGGCATGAAACTGTAAAAAAAACAAACCTTCAGCTCTGAACCTGCCGGAGCTGACGGCGTGAGTGAAAAGTGTTGATCTGTGTTACATCTTCAATAAATAATATGTAACGTCAAACTCTGAGCTTCGTCTGTCTGTCTACGCAGCAACATAAAAACATACAGCAATGTATAACTAAGTAACTTTTCCACGGCTATGTCACAACTCCACCATGACCTCATGAGCTCCAACGTTTTTTTTCCTCTTGGTTTTTTCATATTCCTGTTCCTTAAAAGTCTGCTTTGCACTACAGTTTGGCAAAACAATATGTAATGTAATAAATCTATGAAACGAGCTGGAAACCACACCGCTATATTCCTGGAAAGTGACCCATTTGTAAAATTCCTTCGCTTCTCTCGGCTGGAATACAGCTTAGATATTGCAGCAGCTTCAAAACTAGTGTAAGCACTGTGGAAAGATTATTCAGAGGCAAGAGAAATCTAACAAAATAAGAGCATGACTTAATAAAGACTGTGGTTTCAATGATTTATAGCCTTTACTTAAGTAAAAGTAGCAACACTATAATGTAAAAATACTCCACTGAAACTGTGAGTAAAAGTATATCAGTGTTACACTGGTGTATATTACATTATTAGATTAAAGGTCCGGTTTGTACGATTTAGTGGCATCTAGTGGTAAAGTTACAGATTACTGACTAACTACTGCTTGCCTCACTCTCTTTTTTTTTAAAGCGAGCTGGTGCCACAAAACTCCTGAAAGGACTTGTCTAGATCCAGTTTTTGTTTTGTCCATTCTGGGCTACTGTAGAAACATGACGGTGCATTCTGGCAGATTCTATGGAAGAGGACCCGCAGTGACAGCCGATCTCAAAGACTCATTTTAAGGTAACAAAAACATACGATTCTTATTTTCAGGTGATTATACACTAATGAAAACAGAGTTATAGATATTCTATTACATTCTGTAAATAGAGACGTATTAATCTTGCACATTGGATCTCTAAAAGTATTTTTTATGATTTAGCACGCCAGTTTCAGAGTACAATCCCACCGTGATTAATATAGACTGCTGTACACGTGCATTTGTTATGATTATATTACTTATGATCAAAAACTAGTGAGTCCACAACTTTGCTAACAGCCAAACATTAAGCAAGGTCAACAACACAAGACATAGCAGCCAGCTAAATATTACTTACTAGTCCAACAGCAAGAAGCCCAGCTCGGTGTCCCCTAATGTTTCCTGTGTCCATAGAGGCTGCTGAGTCCAGTTACATTGCCCTCTTGCTCCGGTTCTGGCACGACACTGGCTCCTGAAAAACTCCTTTTCCCAGGGGTCTAAAATGCCTCAAGCTATAATTTGTGTTTACTGTTCAAGAGTCTAGGCTAAGAGCAGCCGGACAACATCAGAGGGAAAACCAGAAAACATTCATTTGTAAAATATAATCCAGTTTCACAAAAATCAGTGAAATAGTTGATGATGTGTGATCAAACCTGGAGCCCAAAGTTACATAGTGTGAGAGCAGACGTATGAATGACAGAAACACTATTCGACTGATTAAAAGTCAGTGGAACATCAACATGATCTAAAATCTGTTTATGGTGTTTTATTGTAGAATGGTTACACAATGTTGCTTCAAGTAAAAGTACCTCATTAAAGTGTATTGTAATGTATGTGCTGTAGTGGAATATTACATGTGTAAACAGCATTTTATTATTATTTTATTATAACTTAAAACACTTTATATACTATTTATGTATTAGTATTTCTTTAGTATTTAATAGTTTAATCTATACTGTATCATATTTTAACAACTGAACATGTATTATACAAATAAAATTGTGATCTTAAGCACAATATTTATTCTTGACATGACAGGATGCCTAAAAGTTGGATCTAAGCACAGTACTTAAGTAAAGGTATTACATGAAGGTAGTGAAAGAAGTAGCCTGAAGCAGAAATCATTGATTTTCATCCAAACTGATCACAGTGATCTGACACACACACACACACACATCTTACTATGAGAGAGTGTTTTTGGTAATAATCCAGTTTCTATAAATATAACACTCTCAGCACGGACTCTCCAAAAATACTCCCAATTTTCTCGCCTGCATGTTTTTTTTTGTTTTTTTTTTAACTTCCTCTCTGATTTAGTGTCCTCATTAGTATGGATGAGCAGTTCTCACTTTTCCCATGAGCTTCCCTCAGAGGTCACGACTGTGTGTGTGTGTTGTATATATACGTTTGTGAGAGGTGGGGGTGTAAATTATAGACTGAATAAAGCTCATTGAGGTTTGTCTGTTGTTGGTGACCTCCATGACCGCTATAAATAACAACCCCCACCCAGCCAAAACCTCCTATACTCACAACACCCAGTGCAGTTATGACCCTGTTTAGTGTGGATCTAAACACTTTCTTCTCCTCAGAGGTCGAACTGAGTTTAACCTTCTGTTCTAAGAGCTAAAATCATCTCATCACAATGCATTGAAATCAATCTGATCTGATTGACAGCTGAAGTAACAGTTGATGCTGAATTAATTTATAGGTTAGATGATTGAAACTAATTGTTATAACCCTAAACCAAACCTTAAAGTTATTTCTCCAAATATTAAAAAAGTAAAAACAACATGGCAAAACCTTTATTTTTATACCGCATTCATATGGTATTTTCATTTCAATTATATGGTTTTGATGATACAGTAAAATATGAAACGAATAAGCAACCTTAAACTTAAAATCAACAGTACTAATATCCTTTTACCATCATGGCAGAAAAAGTCAGACCACATTTATTACCGCAAATTTCTGGCAACCACAGGTGCCAGGTTTTTTTTTTTTTTTTACACAACTGTTGTGTACAGTGTGAAATATGAAATAAAACACCAACCTTAACCATGAAATCAACAGAGCTATCCTTTTACTGTAATATTAGAAAAAGTTGTACTGTATTCCTTCACCTGTTCCAATTATGTCAAGGCGTGAAGTAACAGCGAGGCTGCTTTGATTGTGGTTTGAGGATCAAAGAAATAAGTTGTAGCCGTTTGAAGAACGACTTCACAGTTTCGTCCATCTTTCTGTCTCCAGATGTTGGGGAACAAATAAAGATCATACATATTTCTACATTTTACACTGAATCCACACTTTAGTCCGAGCTAAAGGGAAATACCACTCATGCATCATCTTATCCAGTTGTGAAGACTACAACGTTCAAACCCGGAGTTAGTTCTTAATCTCCTCACACTACATTTACTAGTGATGCGTCGGTCGCGAACGAGACGGATCATACCACCAAGCATTTACATTATAGACCTATAATGTATAGACCTATTGGCTACAGCAATTTATTGATATTCCAAAATGTAATTTTTACTTTTGAATACTTTTTAAGTACAAAGGATGTATTGAATAATTTAAGTGATATATGTACACACATCAAAAGTCAAAACAGTGCTAAATCTGGCTGAATTATTAAAGGTATAAAGTGGTGAAATGAAGAGCCATTTGGGAGCCGAAAGAACCAGCTCTTCTTGGTGAGCTGAGTCAAATGATCTGACTCACTAAAAAGAACCAAACTTCCCATCACTAACATTTACTGCTTTCCCTTCTCTGTCCCTGAATACTGTGTCCACAGCAGTTGGAGAGCAGGTTTCAACTTGCCGCAGCAGGTTTCGACTCCAGCTGTTGAGGGACCTGAGGAGAAAAAAAGCTAGGTTAGACAAAACTAACCCGCCAGACGAGAAAACGGGTAAATGTGTTGCCTTAACTTGTGGGGTGTAGGTGGAGACAGGTAACCTAGAGAAAACACACATAGTGGTTCCCAACCTGATACATCTGAAGGTTTGCCTCTCTTCTTGTCCTATAGTAGCTAAAGTGAACAGCGTTTTAAGCAGTATTTGCTCTCTTGGCATTAAATCTAAAGCCTGGTCTGGACCCTGACCCGTAAAACAAAAGCAGCTGATATGACAGTTTGCCTTCAGGCTGTAACACACCGACATCAAACATACTGCATATTGTTTCAAGAAAGCCTGTATTACCCCTTTCCAATGATTATGAGCAAGGGCAGACATTAACCTGGGCCACAAATGAGCAGCTGGGCCTCTTACAGAGCTCCCCGTTCCTCCCACTCTGTCTGCATTGTAAAATACATGCTGGAATATTACAGCCCCAGGTTTCACTGTTATAACTCAGCCCAGCATCGCTGCTTATAATAACTATAACCACAATCTCATCCTAACTTCAACTATACTCAGGCTGCCATGAACTCATAGAAAGCAAGAAAACTTTACCTATAACAGCCTGAAAACGTATAAATATACTGTATGCCATCTATGAATAACATCAGAATAAATAATCACAGCTCTATGAAGGCAAGATCATCCTGTTAGTCAAGCAGCCACACTGTTAATTCTCATAACTTTAAGCCTTAATATAATTTGAACAGGTGAGTTCCATATAAATTCACCCTCAGTACAGTTGTCATGAACGGGGAAATTAGCTACAGAGACCAAAACAGTTTTTTGTACCAGGCTGTAAACATGTTTATTTCTGCTGTGAAGTCATTTGAACATGGGGACTTATGGAGACTGACTCATTCTGTAGCCAACCTCAAGTGGACGTTTGAGGAACTGCAATTTTGGCACTTCTCTATTATCATATGGATATTATTTATAACATTTATGAATACTTTAGATTTTAAGACCATGAAGATGAAACTATTCCTCTATTCTTATGACTTGCCCTGAGGAATAAATGAGCTGTCTCCAGCTCTGTGTGTATTCTTTATGTTAGTTACTAATTAGTTTGTGGTAACTTGATTGAGCACATGATTTATTTACTCTGTCATGTAAGTACACAACACACAGAAACAAGTCTTTAAAACTAGATTCTAACTCGCTGGTGTTTATAGAGTGAGTAACTGCACGGAGAATAAATCTAACTTGAAATTTTAGTGAAAGCAAAACATGAAATACTTCCATTAAAGCATTAAATCCCACTTATCTATCAGTCATATGCTCACACAATCTCCTGTCAGGCTCATAAAGGAGGAGGGAAATGATTTTCTCTGGCAGTTAGCGTTTTCAGACTCTTCTTTTCGAGCTCCTCATCATCTGTGACACCATCGGTTCTTGTCTGCTTGACAGATGACTCTGTCTCAGGTTTGTTTCTGCAGTAAAGACGTTTAATTTATTCCCCCTGTGGCAGCGAAACACGTTACATGAACTGTCTGTGATGCTTTCTCAACACTTTTAAGGCTGACTAACGCTAAAAGACACACTTTAAACAGTCTAGGCTACAAAAAGGTCCAGGGTGTCAGCTTTAGTGGGCTCTGTTGACAGAATATGACAGAAATGGAATATAATATCCACATCTATGTTTTCATTAGTGTGTAATCACCTAAAAATAATATTTGTTTTGTTTTTGTTACCTTAGAATGAAACTTTTATATCTACAGACTACATCCCCCAGGTTGCACCGTCATGTTTATACAGTAGCCCAGATTGGACAAACTAAACACCGGCTTGACGTCACACATCTCGGACGATATTTGGTTGAGTGGAGCTGATGGACAGTAAACTGTAGATGCTGTTAGCTAATATGAGCTCAGTTTGTTAGCCAGGAGAGTGAGCTCAGCGCACTGGGGGTAGTGTTAGTGTTCGTACCACAGGTGTTTTGGACCACCGGGAAGAAGAAGAGGAGGTTTACAGGGGAATGCTGAGCTGGTGTCGTGCCAGAACTGGAGCTGGGCAAGGGGGCAATGTAACCGGGCTCAGCAGTCACTCTGTGGGCTTAACGACAGAGGTGAAAAGACCAAAGAGGACGTTGAGAGAGGAAGCTGAGAAGAGAAAAGGAGAGGGTGAGCGAGTAAGAAGACAAGTGTAAATCTAGGACTGACTTTAAGTCGTTGGTGAGAGCTTGGTGAAGAAAAAGGGAGACGGACGCCGAGCTGGACTGACTGCTGTTGGACGAGTAAGTAAAGCCGGCTGCTGTGTCTTGTGCTGTTGACCTTGTTGATGTCCCCACCTACTCACCTGTTAGCTCACACTGGGTTTACACTCTAAAAACTGGGGGGACACTAAATCACAAAAATCTGAATTTCTACGTGATGTTCCTTTAAGCAGGATGAGTTGACAGAGTGAGTGGAGCCGCTCTGACATGTTTAAATCGTCTCTGTCAGCTGATCTCTGTCTAAAGTTGGATTAACTGGTGTTTACTTCACGGACAGGGCTGCCGCTGTTAGTTTGTTCACTTCTACACCTGTCTCCAACGGCGTCGTGTGCGCGCGCGCGAATGTACGTACAGTAATGTATGTGTGCGTGTGTGTCTGTGCGCGCGCGTGTGTGTGCGTGTTGTTTCGTGGACTTTAGGACCCCGCGGAAACTTTCTCTCCGGTTGCGGCAGCCTCTGCGGCTCGTGAGAGAGTGAGCAGGCCGGCTGGTGAGAGAGAGTGAGAGAGAGAGAGAGTGAGAGAGAGAGAGAGAGAGAGGAGGCAGGCGGGGGAGCGCGAGCCAGCGACGGAGAGAGAAGACCCGGTAGAGCGCGAGGAGGGAGAGAGAGTGAGTGAGAGAGTGAGAGAGAGAGAGAGAGAGTGAACGAGAGGAGAGAGAGAGCGACGACCATCAGGGTCCGTGTGCCTGAGGGACGGACGACACGGTAAATATAAACATTACATTTTGGCTCGTGAACGCAGACACCGGCAGCCGTTAAGTCAGCCGTTAAGTTAGCTACAGTTCATCTCCTGAAGTCATCGCTCGCGCGCTCTCTCCGGGAAGCCAAAAAAAAAAAAAAAAAAAAAAAAAAACCGTTGGTTCCGTTTCAGGCAGATGATGTGCGCGTGAAGACGGAGCCGTTCGTTTTTTTTAACGTGCACGGGGGGAGCCAGTGAACTTGGTGAGTTCTTTTGTAAACGGTGGGAGGAAAAATCAACCGGACAACCGTTATGTGACGAACGTGTGTTAAACGTTGTCCGGTGTGTCGTACACCCTTCCCCCGGCTCACCCCCTCTCACCCACCCGTCCCCGACAACCAGCAGGTAACGTTAAACCGGAGCGCACTGTCCTCTTCACCCACCAGATGCAGACAGACACATCAGCGCGCGGGACCGTCGCCTCCGCGGGGAGCGCGCGCCTGCCGAGGTTACCGAGTGCATTCGGTCTCGAACGCGCCCCCGTGTGTGTTTTTTACCTGACCCAGTAAAGCTTATCGTCGGTATACACTCAGACACGTGTCTGTCACCGGCTACCCGCCCCACACACACACCCCACCGGGATTATACACCGTTTATGAGAGGCCGTCCGGTAAAGGCCACGTGAGGTCGCCTCCAATATTAATTGTCATAAAGCTGAGCGTGAAGCTAGCGGGGACGCGCGCGCACGACACTTCCGGTGTAGACTTAAACAATAAAAGCATCGTTGACTAACGTTTAAAAAAAACAAAATAAAACGTGTTTGCCTGTTCTGTCAGATTTTAACACTCTGACTACAGATATTAAATAAATAATTTTCAGGATGTAAGCCCTTAATTTTAATTAATATTGTATTAGATTTAAATGTATTTTAGCCTTTTATTTTAGCTATTATACTTTATTGTCATTGTATTGTTGATTAATCAAATAACTTGTTGGTCTATAAAATCTTATTTTTTCTTATTTCATTTGATGACAAATACTAAACCCTGAGGTGTTCAACTTGCTTTTACAGAAAACTAATCACCTTAGAAATGAATTATGAATTACAGCTTGAACAATGAATCGATGTCCAAATAGTTGCTTTTTTGTATCCTGTTCATCAAATAATGTTTCTTTTTATTAATTGTTTCAGCTCTAATGTTAGGGTCTAGTTTGGGTGTTAAATATACCACTGCTTGGATCTAGCATTTAAGACACTGATGTCATGTACGCTGTGTTGTTTGTGTGATTTGGGGAGTTTAGCAACTTGAGTGGAGTTTATATCTTATATCTTATCTCTATCTTATATTCAGCACAACAGGCACATGACGGGTATTTTTCTTTTCCTGATCTTAATATTTTTAGACTTAAATCCCACTACTTTTAGACCAACGATAAAATGAGTAAAGCATTCATCATTTCCCCTGTAAGACTTTCATCGTGGACAGTGTGGAGAAGATTTTTGATTGTCTTTAGGACATAAAACCTCCAGATGTATAACTAAATAAATAAATATGTATTATAAAAAAACATTTTAGAGACTTAATTCTAGGCGTGTAGTTAAGGGTATTGTTTAGGACGTGATGTATTGTGGACTCATGACCTCGGATGACCTTATACTATTTATGAATCCTGCCCTGCTTGTGTTTTTTACAGATGGCTAGATTGAAAGGTGTTAAAAGTTTGACATGTCAGTTGAAAGATGAGGTTGCATACCTGAAAGGAATCAGATAATTTGGGTAAATAAGACAAAATGACATGTTTTCTGCTTTTATTGTGAAGACAGGTCATCTACTTCCCTGTTTCATCAAGGCCTAAGTCTCAGTATCTTGACGTACCTCTAAAGCTTTTTCTCTGCGCAACCATTTCTCCTCCCACTAGTACAGGCTTCTACTTGGGCCTTTGACTATGATCTAATTTAAACCACTGCTGCATGAGCACTTAAACAATTTAAATAAGTGTACATATACTTGCTTTTGGAGTGTGAAGTGTGTGGGTGACCTAAATACGTGCAGAACTTGGAGCACTTGATTGGCCCGAAGCCTGGTTCTTGTGCAGGGAGCCCCCGGGGGTGTGGGGTGGATACTGTACACCCATTTCTGCAAAGTTTCCACCCTTCTTTCCACTGGTAACCCTGGCCAGCTGCCTGTTGTCTTCACAGTAGGTGATGTAAGTCCACAGCGTAAGGAGTGACATACTGTACAATGCATCTTGAGGAAAGCCAGACATATTGGCTTCACTCGCACTCGTGCTCAAGTCCAACTCCTGAGATCCAGAATTCTTTTTAGGCACATGCAAACATAGTATTTCTTTAAGGCTGCTTTTGTGTTCAGATTGTGATCAGTATCTGACACCAGTCTGAACAAATCCTGAAGTGACTCACAGAAAAAAAAACAAAAAAAAGAGTACAGTCACAAAAACTCGACACCCGACGTGCTCATGCAGAAGTAAGTCAATGAAATGGGAGGCTTCATGTATGGTGTAATTTATATTCCAGTGAGTTACAACCATGGAAAATAAGTCAAGCTAAATCACAGCATACAAAAGAAAGAAAGATCTGGTGGTCTACGGTTTAACCACTGATCTGAATCAGTGCATGTGGTGTATTAAAGAGAATCACTGTATGGCAGTTAGTGGTAATCTGATTACTTGATTACAATTTTGTTTGGAAATATGCAAAACCAAAGCACAATATAGAGTCCCTCAAAGCGGAGCCAATATTAGCTTTACTACGCTTACATGGTGCATATTCTTAAATTACTGGTTCACAATAGGGACACTGTTTGGTGTCTATAGTGCAGCTGCCATGTGTAGTCTGCGGTGTGTTCTGTACCTAATGGATACTTAGAGGTAACACGATACTGACACAATGCAAAGAGAATGAGACGAACTGGTGTCAGCCACTGACAGTATAAAGAATGGACGGCGTATCTGTGATGTCGTCCACAGGTTTCAAAAAACGTGGATCAACAGGCAGACCTGAGGCGGGCTGAATGACGGCCGGTTGCTCAAACAAGCCAGTCTGTAACGGCACCTACCTGTTAATCAAAGCGGCCACGCTGTTAATTCTGCATAACTTAGGACGCGCTTCAGTATTGACTTCACTTCACAGCCACAGAGGTTGTTGCTTGGTGCCAACAGAGCCACACAGCTGTAGCACTCCTGCTTGATGCTTCATTACCAGACAGCAACGCTCAATAAAGAGACTACAAAGAAACTCTGAGTTAGCGTTTGGACAGCAGTGACCGTGTTTGCATTTTATAAATGATGTTGTGGTCTCCTGATATAGAAAATAACTCATTGTGTACTTTTTCCTTGCTTCTCACAAGCTGTAGATTTCTGTAAGCTTATTTTTATGAGTACAAAAGCAGTGAGTACAAAATCGATGTCAAAGGTTAATCAATAAGGCAATCTGATGGGTTACAGAATATGGTGTAGCAAGAGCAGAAATATGAGTGCAAGCCAAGAAGAGTTTCGTATCTGGATTTGAGTGAGCTGTAGTCCTCTCTTTACTGAGTCAGACACAGAGTTTGCTGAATTGGACCAAGAAGTGAAGCATCATCTTGTTAGACTCCACCGTCTAAGCAACATTCGACGGTGCCCGGTGTGTGCTGCTCAGCTCCTTCGCTTGTCTGAAAGACGTAAACTGTGAACAGACTCGAGCCTCACACTCAGATACGGGCACATTTTGTTGAGGTCTGTTGTTGGTAAACGCCCCTTAAAAGTCTCGAGAGCTTACAATCTGCCAAAACCGCTGTAAAAAAAACTGAGAAAGCAAATCTCACTGAATGTTCAGCAAATCAGGGTTTTACACTCAAAGCATTTACAAATCTGTCCCTGCGCCGATGCTCAAAAAACAATTAATTACAGACTGCATTTCTCTTGTGCTCGCTCAATGTGTTTGTCAGTTACTTCATGTAACAGATTAATGGTAATGAGGCTGATGAGACAAAAGAGAGCCAAGAAGTACTTAAGAGGTCACACATGGCTGGATCTCCACTGAGCCCTCCATTTCCTCTGCACTTCCTACATGTGTTATGTATGCTCCGTTGCTAGGAATCATGAAAAATGTTTACAGAATTGAGGTGATATTTATAGCGTAAAAAAAAAAAGACAAAATCATTGCCCATTATGACTTCTCTTAAGTCTCAGATTTCTGCTGGTTTATGTCATTGTAGATTTAATCTCAGTGGGTGTTGGACTGTTCAGAGGTGACATCTGGTTTCATTTAATGATGAATACATTAAAAAACAGTTAAAGATCGGTCGATCTTGGTAGCAAACTGGCAACTTGTCCAGGGTGTACCTCACCCAAAGTCAGCCCCTCATGACACTGGTGAGGATAAGTGGTTACAGAAAATGGATGGATGGATGTTGACAGCCTTAAAACACACCTAGGGACCTTTTGTTGTATGTCATCTCTGTTCACTTTCTACTCTGCTACATGCTCTAAAGAAAAAGGCAAAACCAACAAGAAGAAGAAATATAAGATGGATATATAATCAATAATGTAGATAAGTAGATCAGATGCAGTGTGATTACAAATGAAAGTCGTCCAACCATTCAGCACCGGTGGGACTTTTTTAGTGTTTAGTGCAATGCTAAAGTTCCCAAAATTGCAGTTCCTCAAACGTCCACTTGAGGCTGGCTACAGGACGAGTCAATCTCCATAAGTCCCCATGTTAAAAAGTCCAACTTCACAGCAGAAATAAACATGTTTACAGCCTGGTACAAAAAACAGTTTTGATCTCTATAGCTAATTTCCCCGATCATCCCCGAACTGTACTGAGGGGGAATTTTTATAGAACTTACCTGTTCAAATTATATTAAGGCTTGAAGTTATGCAGAATTAACAGCATGGACGCTTTGGCAGGTGGGTGAAGTTACAGGTGGCTTTGAGTACTCAGGCCTCGGGTCTGCTGATGATCCACGTCTTTGCAGGTTTTTAGATTAGGCCGGGAAACAGAAGAGGCAGGACTGCAAACATGGAGGCAGCCAGCGACTTCTCGTGTGTTTATACTGTCATGACAAAACAGATCTGTGTCACGTTTGAGGGGGGAAATTTTATTTATTTATTTATTTTACCTGTAGTCATTTTGTCTAATTAAGTGGGACAGATTTATCCGGCCACATCAATCACACACTGTGACAGCCGTGGTGTTAAGCTACCGTGACTCTGGCGGATTCCTTTGAGGCCACCTGTGTATGTGCGTGTTAACCTGTTACTGCTCTGAAAGAGAATATTGTCTGAGGTGCCATCCATCACTTACACTTCACAGAAACACACACCTGTTGCACAGCCTTGACCTCGAGGTGAAAGCGTGAGCATGATGTGTATAGACTGAGGACGAGAAAGAAAAGAGCAAATCAAGATGTCAGCCACATCGTGAGAATGATTTTTCACTCAAAACTCACTCCTACTGTAAATCCACTCATGTCACGCTGTGTGTGTTTTCTCTTTCTTCATCCAGGAGAGGGGGGAGGACTGAGCTATCGTCCGAACAACCAACCGACAGAGCGACCCACAGACAGATTGAATGACGCTGCACCTGGTGCTTCTGAGGGCCATTCCCATGTTTTGATTTGCTTTATTATTCTTTTTTTTTTTTAAACTTTCTAAACTTGGTTTAACCGAGCCGCTTCCTGCCATGCCGTCCAACAGCCCTGCTGCCGCCGAACCGCCCAAGACACTTGAGAACGACACCGCCAATGACGTGGTGAGAGAGATCGATTATCGTTTATATGAAGTTTGTTTTTTACGTGTGTGCAAAATCTTGCTTGAGTGAGCGAAATTAGTTTTATCACAATGGAGAGAGTACCCCAAAAAAATCAAAATTTTTATGAAGTAGAAGAATAACACATAACATATTGAGTCAGGAGTGTGCCATTAAAGTATCAGCAGGGTTTCAGTGGTGTACACGAAATGCAGGTGGCACAAACTAATTAATATATTGTTGTGTAATTAAAATCATGGCACTGCTTTAGCTGTTTTGCATGCGGTTACCACAGCCATCAGCCACCAGATAAATGTATATGCAGACATACAATAGTCCCCTCTTTAAATAGAGTCGTAAATGGAAATGACGATAAAGATAAGACACGCTTTTATTGATCCCCAGAGGAGAAATTCAGGTGTTATGGCAACACGAGGAAATGAAGATAAAGAGAGAGAGTAAAAGATAAATTAAATGAGAATATAAGCAAAGTACAGCATGTGTAAACAAATAGAAATACTACTACTAGTAAAATATTGTATTTAAATCAAACGCACTCTTGACTATCACTACTTCTAGTGTATTTTTGCTCCTATTACTATTGCTGCTCCTATTATTATAAATATTAAATTACTACTACAGTTATGTTTGCAGCCACAGATATTATTACAACCACCACCACTTTTACTACAGCTATCATTACCACTACTACTTTGGCTTCTGAGCTCGCAGTCGAGAGCTTTTTTTAGCCAATGCACACAGAAAATTTGGCAAGTAAGACTGTGTGTGTGTCTGTAATAATTAAACTTGCAGTTATTTATTTACGTTCACTTCAGGCCTCTCATGCATTCCACGCACTCACCCGACCACATGCAGGTGAAACTAGCACAAACAGTCTTTTTTCTTTTTACACAAATGAGCATGCACACGCACATTAACACACATTAACACGCAGACAGACGTACACAAGGTGAAAAATGGCTCCTTTCATTTGCACCCCCAGAGCCCGGGGCAGCCCTCGTAAATCCGTGAGAAGTTTGAAGTTCGTTCTATAGCGCGGCTACATAAAGAGCCGTCTCACTCACTCACTTCCACATTCACACGGTGGCATAGAGCCAACATTTATATAGTTTCCCTTATAGAGTTTGTTGTGTTTTCTTAAACTTCCCGAGACTGTCAAAGAGTTAGGAGAGAGGAGAGAAATCTCCAGTGAGTCACGGAGTCTGAGGGTAGAGAGGAAGACATGGCCAGTCACTGTGCGTGATAGAAAAGAGCTGTGCGAAGTTTGAATCCACACATGACAGAAGTTACTGTTCAAATGTTGGAGATAGAAAGACATTTCTGTGCACTCGTGTTTTTTAACTTTAAAATTAAATTAACTAAAAATGACGTTCAGGAGAAATGTCAGCGCCTGTGGTTGTATATCACCCTTCGTAAAGCTGTAAAGAAACTAAAATTTGAGTTTGTGAATGTGCAGAAAGATTTAAAGATCATATCAGTGGGGAGGTTACACAAAGACTAATTTTCAGCTGTAAAATCAGGTGCAAAATTGATTCTTAAACCTTAATGCATGTGTATAAATTATTTTAACACTACACTAACTCAAACTGCTGACAGTATAACGAATGGACAGTGTAGGCACGACGTCACCCAGAGGTTTCTGAATGTTTCTGCCTCACAACTAATCTAAAAATCAGCAAAGTTATGCAATTAGCTATAGAGACCAAAACTGTTTTTTGTACCAGGCTGTAAACATGTTTATTCCTGCTGTGAAGTTGGACGTTTGAACATGGGGACTTACTTGGTCCTCAGGTGGACGTTTGAGGAACTGCAGTGTTTGCCCCTCGGCTTGGCTCAAACTTTTACTGACCCTTATTTGAGCCCATACATTTTCAACACCTTTCATGTCTTGTCAAATTGAGTGATCTCAAAGAATTGCCCTTTTTTACTTTAATGCACCAATCACAGCTAAGTGCAGTCTCTGAGAACTCTCTCCGCTCGTTCTTTGACCGCTCACATTTCCGTATATGTTACAAACTACAAAGACAGTTTGCCTCGAGGATATGTCACATCCTCCTGTTGTTTAATCCTGTCTTTTGTGTCAGTGTGTCACATTTAGGAGACTCTATTTACAGAACATGACAGGAATGTAGTGTAGAAGTGTATAATGACCTGAAATTATGAATGATGTTTTTGTTACATTAGAATAAATCTTTTTTTTTGGCCTTTTTGAGCTTTATTTGACAGAGACAGCTTGAAAAGTGACAGGAATGTGGGGAGAGAGAAATGGGGAACGAGCCACAGGTGGGATTCAAACCCTGGGCCACTGCAGCAAGGACATGGGGTGGATGCTCTACAGACTGAGCTAAACAACACCTAGAATAAATCTTTTTTCACCTATAGATGCTTAAGTCCACCATCTTGAACCACCACGTAGCCCAGAACCGACAAACTAAACACTTTTGCATTTCTTGGGGACGTTTCACAGCCGGTGTAGTTTCTTTTTCACACTAGGAAGGAGAGGGTGAAGTGACAGGATTGCAATCTGCTAGATGCCACCTAAATCCTACACACTGATCCTTTAATGCTAGAGTACACCTAAAACAAACTAGATCTTTCTACCTGTTCTGACTGTTCAAGGCGGGACAAAATCCCGACATCAAAGCGTCCCCCGAGCCTCATCAAGCCACCGTCCTGATCTCCCTTTGAGTCGTAATATTGACGCAATGAGTCTCTCTCTCTTTGAAGATAATATATAGTGTTTCACTAGATTTTACACTTGGAATTAGTTAAACTGAGAAGTAAACCTGAGAGAAAAATTAAAACCACACTACCCATACCTCACCAATCACTGTAAAAAAAATTTGGAGCAGCTCCCTGAATGTAGTTTCAAACACTTTATTTTAAGCATGTGGGGCCTTAATGTGTTTTGCTGCCAAGTGTCCTTGTACACGGCATATACAACAAACTACAAAGACACTTTGAAGATAGTATAAAGACGTGCTTCAGGATCTGTAAAAGGAATACTGTGTGTTCAGACTCTGTGTTGTTTATTCCATCTCTAAAGCACAAGCAGGCATAGACGGCACCATATTGTTGACATACAGCCACAGTAACATTACAACATCACATTTGTAAATATAAATATTAATTATTTTAACAATAGGATTGCGTAAAAGTGACATCTGCTTCACGTCTGACGTGTATAAATATTCTAAATCCGTACAGAGGTTCAATCTAGGTAAATTAAAGTCTAGTATTTTGTTCTGTCGGCGGCTTCACCGGCTCGTGATTCGGCGAGGAGTCGATTCAAAGCGAAATACTGAACGAAAGCAGAAGAGAGGGGAGATACAGGGGACCTTATAAAGAGAGGCGGACGTGGGGATGGGGTAGAAAGAAAGAGGA
Source organism: Larimichthys crocea (assembly GCF_000972845.2). Lineage (NCBI taxonomy): Eukaryota > Metazoa > Chordata > Actinopteri > Sciaenidae > Larimichthys > Larimichthys crocea. Next base: position 7,233,327 of record NC_040021.1, read on the forward strand.
CAAGCTGTCTGCTGCTGATGGGATCCTCCTCTGCCCGCCTGGTTTGCAGTCTGGTTGCTTAGCAACTGTGGTGGCCTAAAATAACCTACCGGGAGACAGAAATAGACCAAAGATAAATGGACAGATTGGCCTGTGTGTGTGTGTGTGTGTGTGTGTGTGTTGACATACTCTTAAAAGGATTAGGTTGAGTTTTCTAGCTCTGTGTCTTCATGTTTGACTTAGTTTACTTTTTTTTTTTTTTTTGGTTACTTTGAGTACACTTGTATTGTTTAAAATGTGTGTGTGTGTGTGTGTGTGTGTGTGTGTGTGTCTGCAATTGCGCGTCGTGAAGCAGGCATATGGACGACACACCAGGCAGACAGGCGCAGGGCCATTACCCCGTTCTAGCTGGTTGCTATGCTGATCGTCAGGGAAGTGACATCAGAATGTTTAGTCAGCACGGCAGCCCCGTCGGAGACAGTTGCTAAGCAGTTTCTGCACCTTAGCAACCACTCCACTGTCACCGCAACAGAGGGTCCAGCAGGGAGAGAGAGAGAGAGAGAGAGGGACGTTAATGGAAACACAAGGCTGACAGCAGACAGCGTACAGAGTCAGGTCGGACTGATTATAGCAGGAGTCTGGAGACAGAGCAGATATTATTAACTTAACTAAAGTTTCAGGGTGACACAAAAAAGTGAGCCCATACATTTTCATCTCTTGTACAGGAACACAACAAAAGACCACACAAGAGCACAAATGTGTGATGTAGAAGTGTAAGTTCTCAGTTTTAATGTTGACAGTCTGAAGTAGAGTTGGACGAGAGGACAACAGATATACTATGAGACGATGTAAAGTCAGTCAGATACGGCTGTATCCGTTATATACTCGATCGCTGACAGTTTAAAGGATGGACAGTGTATTTGTAACGTCACCAGTAAGTTTTTTAAAGAGCCGATTTGAAGCTCAAAATCTGATGTTGGCGGTCCTGCCTCCTCCATCTCCCACCTAATCTAAAAATCGGCAAAGACGTGGATCATAAGGCGGGCTGAATGAATGAGGCCTGGTTGCTCAAATAAGCCATCTGTAATGTCACCCACCTGTCAATCAAAGCGTCCACACTGTTAATCCTGCATATCTTTAAGCCTTAATATAATCTGAACAGGTGAGTTGTATATAAATTCACCCTCAGTACAGTTGTCGTGAACGGGGAAATTAGCTACAGAGACCAAAACTGTTTTCTGTACCAGGCTGTAAACATGTTTATTTCTGCTGTGAAGTTTTTTTTTAGTGGACGTTTGAGTAACTGCAGAGTTTTTGGCACTGGCTTCACTTCACAGTCACGGAGGTTACTGCCTAAATGAGGCTTTTATATATATACAGACACCACAGGTCCTCTTCCACATAGTCCACTATGTTGATGCGCCATGTTTCTACAGTAGCCCAGAACAGCCAAACTAAATGCTGGCTGTAAATCGAGCGTTTTGCATCTTTCGTGTATTTTGCACTAAGGAAAGAATGGGTGAAAAGAGTGGGGGTTGTAATACCAGCAAATCCTCCACACTGCTCCTTTAAGTATCTCTGAATAAAGCAGACCATCAATATGAAGGACTTATTGGATTTTTACATGATGAAAAGATCTCTCTCTTTGTAATTGGCTGGACTTTCCAAAAACAAACATTCCTGTCTTTTTATTTTTTATCATATATCACCATATAAACCATATCGATATGGTGATATAGAGAAATTACACATATCTCAGGGAGAAAGGATTTTATCTATATGGTCTACCTCTTGTCTAAAGTGATGCTATAATATTTTTCATATATATTTCACCGTTATATCTTAAATTATATTGCAATAATGTTTTCAGCTACAGTCATAGCTGTAGTCTGAGGTGAACAAAAAGAAAACTCTTTAACCCTGTAGTTAAATACATCTGACACTCTGCTACATAGATCTTTTAGTCTTAACCAGGCTTCGAAGTCGGGCAAACCTCTCATTAAAAACAATATTCCTCCTAACTGATACATTCAGAGCCGCCTTGTTCACTTCAGCACTACAAGTGTCTAATGGTTCTGCCTTGTAACAGTGACATTTATTTAATTTCCGCCCGAGGCAGCGATGCACATAGAGAGATCTCAAATATGAACATAAAATGCCTGGAATAAAAAATCGCTGCTGGTGGCAAATTCCTGCCTTCTGGATAAAACATGATACTCTTAAAGTGAGAGGCGTTTCTCACACAATGAAGCCACATTCAAGTGTGGACTGATTAACTAAAGAGGCAGCAGGTGTTGCTTATTTTATTTCTCTTTCACATATCCTCTAGGGCCCAATAAATATATCGCATAGACCTGAGACTCTCTGCAACTCAAATCTGGCCCAGAGCCGATGTAAAAATAGAAAGTGAGGACCTGACTCACGTTTGGTTAGACCCTGAAATTATTGCTGTGGGGAGGGCTGCGTGTATCTATATATACATGTACAGTACATTTATAAAGATCACTGCTGTGTGGGAGAGGGCAGATCCACAGACTGCTCTGGTTGTGAATGAGTGTATATTTTGGTACTTTATAATATGATAGGGGAGTGGGCAAATAAAAAAGGCAGATGTGGGACAAAGTAAGTCCCTTTTAAAATGAATTGTTCCACATTAATTACAGTTTCTTCATTAGTGTCATCATAAAATTCATCTTTGTGCTACCAACTACATGCATTCAGTCATAACAGGCAGCCAAATGGAGTTACAGCACCACAGCAGTCCCTCGTATTTAATTATTCATCAATATATTCCAGATACTGGATCTGTGTTTGGGATCAGATACTCAGAGTTTAGCCACTCAGTTTTGTGTGGCTAAACTCAGTTAGTACGTGGAGAGAAAAGGTCAGAGAGGTGCACGCCCGCTTTAAAGTAAACATCCAGTTTATAACATTTTAAAATGCTAATCGGTCAGATGTGCGTCAGTATGTTTCTATGACACACGTTTGCCATGTTTGTTTGTTTCGTGACTGATCAGAGCATGTGTGGATCTTAACCTGAAGTTTAATCTTTTGTTCGGTGGTTGCAATATGAACATTCCCACTCCAGCACAGGTAACATGATTGGCTGCAGAGTGTATCTAAAGGGTCAATCTGCTTCAGGCTTTTCATATAATCTGAGGGCTTTTATTTAATCTGTGGGTTTAGGGATGATATGAGGTCACTCTGAAGTCACAGGTTGTTATTGAGTCCTCATGTTCATGGCCCAGACTAAAGTCCAAGTCATACAGTGGTAGAAAGTAACTAAATACATTTACTGTAGTGTACAACTTTCATGTTACACAACTTTACATTTCTACTTCTATGATTTTATTTATATACCACCAAATCATAACAGAAGTTATCTCATGACACTTTACATAATTAATTATATAAATCTTACATAGATCTTATAAATCTTACAAAACATGTACTTTTAGTGTAGTAGGACTTTAGATGCAGGACTTCTACTTGTAATGGAATATCTAAATACTTCACTGAAATCAGTGTAAGACTTCACACGCCTGCAAAAAGGCTTGTAAACCAGTGAGCTACCTAAACATTAAGAACATCATAAAGCGTCTAAAAACTGTAGCTTTACATATTTAATTTTCTAACAAATTAAAAGTGAAGATAGAAAGAGAGGTCTCATCCGTCTGGTTTCAAAGCTTTAGCTTTGCTTTTGACCCAACACGCTCTCTGTCTGGCCGATGCACAGGTGCAGCGTGCTATTTTTATTTTATACAGTATATCACTCTAAAATTACACCGCTGCTATTCTACAACTCTGCTGTACCACTTTGTCTGTGCTGTGAGCTGAGCAGGGGAACAAACTGCTGAGGTGAATTGATTTAGGTTCAAATCTTCACTGAGGGGATCCGTATACAAATCTCATCAAGGTCGCCGCTGGTCTCTAAAAGACTTTAACGTTTTTTTTGTGCTTTGATCAATCCACAGCAGGTCTACAAGTACTACAACATGTTTGCTTTACTAAAGGCGGCTGGTTTTTATGTCTGCAAGCGTATAATTTTCTGGTTTTGTCTTTCATATTTCCTCTATTTATAGTTTGGCTTTGTTCAATAAGAACTTGAGTTTGAGATATTTGCTTTTAAAGTTTTAAATTTTAAATTTGGCTTCTTTTTTTCTTCTTCCGAGTGTGACACCCTTTATTCATTTTATCCCGTTGAGTGTTTCTTAACTGCATCTTCTGGAATCATTGATGCTTTAATGCGGCCTCACTGCTGTCATCAATTATAACCTCATACGGTCATTCGATTGACTCAGTGTTTAATGTGGCCTCTCTCTATAATTGGACAGAGTGAAGATGGAGCAGACCAGGACAGTCCAGAGGAGGGGACGCCAGCGAGTCCCCGCAACAAGCGCAGAGTGGGTCGTCCTGGCAGGAAACGCAAACAGCTGCTTCCTGTGAGTACTGTAATTACAGGCTGTCGTCTGCCTTTTATACTGGAAACTGCAAGCGGGGTGATTGATTATCTTTTCCACCTATGCAACATTCCCCTGTGAGCCTGATAAGATATGTTAAACATGCGTGCACTGCTTCCAGGAGCTGCTTCACATTTATGCATTCACACCCGCTAGCTGCCGCCGCTGCTAAAGCAGACACACACTTGATTGCATTAATTAATTGTCACATTTGAATGTGTTTGATAGATGTGGCAAAGCTCCTCACAGCAGCTTCCTTTGGTGGTTGCCTTTCTTCTGCTTTTCATGTGTTACATTGAGACTTCTTATTTTTTTGTCTGAGAGCAGGGATTCCCCCGACACAACAGTCCGCTCTGAAATGCTAGCTTCATTTCTTCATAATTTATTGCAGTTTGGCTCCATCCACAACATTTTTACCAACTTGCTTAGAAGAGAAAAGTTGTGATTTATTAGAGCAAATTTAATAAAAGTCCAGATAGTAAATTGCTCTAACATTGTACTCACCAAAGTAACGGCTAAGTTGTCAGCGCGTTAAAAGTTAGAAAGGATCAAAGTCCGGCAGGCTTTTAACTGACTCGATTTACAGTCTCGTCAGTTTTGTTCTTAACAAAGGAATAACAAACAACTTAACTTGGCATAAAGAGACGAAACTAGACAAGACAGAAGAAGTCTAACTCACTCTCTTTGTCTCAATCCCACCACTAAGTGAACGAGTAAAGAGAACCACACCCCTTGTGCTAGTTACCAGGAATTATAGTGATCCAGAGAACGTGTGCGATCTAAAAAAGTAATAATCACTCCTACATTTGATCGACCATACATGCTACCGTATAGTTTTTCACCGTTGTGGTTTTCCTGTACAATGAGGGATAATTAGCAACGTGGTGGCTAATCTGACAAAACTACTGGCTCGATTTCAACCTTCAGACTTATTTTTCAGTGATGTTGACGTGTCCTTAGATCTCTGCAATTACTCTGGTGAGTACCGGTGAGTAATGTTATCATAACGGATGGAAATAATGGCCAGGAGCTATGGAAAAAAAAAAAGCACATTTTTTAAATTCTGTCTAGAGTTTGTTTTGATCTTGTCGCCACAAGTTTAATTAGCTGAGTTTCATCATGTGTCAAGAACCGTTACGTGAGCCCGGCTTCAGAACAAATGACATATAAACTACACCTTCACTATCACTACAGACACACAGCTCTGTATTTATATAGCTGTTTATCACTGGAACCTTTACATTGACACGAAAAGAATAAAAACACAAAAGAAACTCAACTAGGACTGACGGAAAGAAAGGTTGATTACGTAGATTAAGTTGGTCAGTGAGGATAAAAACTTGAAGATACCTGCACAGGTTGCTGGATTTTTACTTTGTGCATGTTTATGAGTAAATGTTAGCAGCTTTCAGCGGTGTTTCTGTAATGTAGTCAGTGCCCACTTGTGCCGAGTGAGTTGGAAACCGTTAATTTTACACAAGGTGAACGTGTTACTTTACTCCCTCTGCGTGAGTTCGACTGGAGGTTTGAACTGGCAACCTTCCAATCACCTTTAATCCAGCAGTAGAAAGATGTGAGTGCTGTTACAGAGCTGTATTATTACTGTAAGGACACCATACTGTATATTTCTTCTTGAGGTCTTTGGCAGCTCCTCTCCTCCATAATTCTCCCTTCATTCATCCTCTTATCGCTCACCTCTGTGTGTGTGTGTGTGTGTGTGTCTGTCTTTGTGCTCACTGAACTCTGTGGTCAAATCAGCAAGTCAATATAGCTGATCAAACAACCCCAGACAGAGAGGAGGACTGAGTGAACTACTGTGAGAGAGAGTGTGTGCATTCGTGTGTGCAGTATAGCAGGTCTGATCATGCTTTGATGTCTGAGCTCTGACAAGGGAGGCAGGATTAATGTGAGTCCTGTCAAGTACACACACACACACACACAAATGTGCACGTATAACAAACACATGTCTGGAGTCAAAACATACGTGTGACATGAAACAAAAGGTCTGCGTGTCAGTGGCTGTTACAACAGTTCTGCAGGAGAAACAGTAGTATTAGACTTATTTAGGCACTGGTAATGGCAGTAGTAGAGATAGTAGCACTAGTAGTATTTGTAACGCTATTATTAAAAGATAAAATGAGAGCAGTAGTTGTAAAGATAGTAATATTTACTGTAGTTGCTGGAGTAGCAGTAGTATTGGTGCTATTGTAGTTGCAGTAGCTACCTGTAGTGGTAATATTTGGATGAGAGTGTGTCACTGGTGGGTGAGTTGCGGTTGTTTTTCAGGGCAGGAAAACAATGACATCCTGTGTGGTCATAAACATTCTCATATTACAGCCAAACAACTAAAATAATGAGGCAGTGCAGTGATCTTGGTTCATATTTGATCAGCAGTGCCCAGTTTGATCTCAGTTTTGTTGAGCTGTCAATCACAAGATCCATAATTTACAAATTTAAACATCATGCTGTATGTGAGAAGACTTGAAACTAGAGCTTGAGACCATAAACTCATGAAGAAACTGTTTACTGAGGTCATGAATCAACAGAGAAGTAGGCTCATTTCTCCCTAAGACTCAATACAATCCTTTTATATCAATACTTTTTTGTTTCTAACCATTAGAAATAACTATAATTAATTTTGTGTATCATGCTGTAAAGTCTTTAGAAGTTAGTAGTAATAGTAGGAGTAATTGTAATCATAAGTAATGGTAACGGTGTAATAGTTTTAATAATAGTATTAGCAGCATTTGGAATCATGGCATTAATAATAATAATAATTATAATAATAAACATAGGTCTTGAGCACTGAGAGTATAAAGAATGGGCAGCGTACCTGTGACGTCGCCCACAGGTTTCTGAAGAGCAGTAAGCCTAGTGTGTGGTGGCTCTGTGTGGCAGCTTCTCGACTAATCTATAAATCGTGATCATCTGCAAACCTGAGGCAGGTTGAATGGTTCCTTTTAAATAAGCCATCTGTAACAGCACCTCCCTGTCAATCAAAGTGGCATAACTTTAAGCCTTAATATTATTTGAACAGGTGAGTTCTATAAAAATTTAGACTCAGTACAGTTGTCATGAACGGGGAAATTAGCAACAGAGACCAAAACTGGTTTTTGTACCAGGCTGTAAACATGTTTATTTCTGCTGTGAAGTTGGACATTTGAACATGGGGACTTATGGAGACTGACTCATTCTGTAGCCAGCCTCAAGTGGATGTTTGAGGAACTGCAGTTCATAGCCACAGAGGTTGCTGCTTTTTAAACATGAAAATATAAGCATTAGTATCGATAGTGGCTGTTGAATAATAGTCAAAGTATCGTACTAGTAGCAGAGGTTAAAGAAGTACACAGCAGCACGAGTGTCAGTAAAAGTAGTTAGTAGCAGCAGCAGTAATTGTCTGAGAAGTTGTCTTAGTAATCAATGATAGTACTAGTATAGCCAGAAGCATCTTTACCCAGCCAACCGTATGTTATCCATTACCACACACACACACACACACACACACACACAGCAGAGTGCATCCAGGAATAGAGGCATTGTGTGGAGCTCAGGGTGGAGCAGACACCAACTCCATTACAGACAACACACAATTTACACAAACACACTGCACTAAATACACACACACAGACACATTATAACAGTAATGGTGACAGTTTCACGGAAAGCTCAACGGTCCTTAACTATTTCAAGCCTCCATCTCATGGTTTCTTATTTATTCTAGCTGCTATTTATTTATTTTTGTGTGTTCACAAGGCTGCACGTTGTCGGATAGGTGTCGGTCTCTTCCTCTTTCTTTCCTCACTCCCTCGTTTCGCTCCCATGTGCGGAGCAGCTGGTGGTTTTTTTATGCATGTGTGTTGCACTCGTGACTTTTTACTTAAAGATTTTAAAGTAGTACAGTCGGAATAATGTTTTTTATTATTGGCACCTTCCCCCTGACATTTATACAATACTTTTGCATGAAAGTCCCCTCACAACCACAGTAAAATGTGATCTAAATAATGAAACTTTTCATGCACACTAATAACTAAACTACTTACTGGAACTGGAAAAAGATCTTAACTTGGACTAAGCATGACTTGATAACCGTTTGATCTCGGCATGTATGCAGCTTCGTTTGGTTTCTTCTGGTGTTTTTGTGCCCAAACCGCAAAAGGTCACAGAAACATTGTGGAACAACTGTGGTTGTGTTTGCAGTGTTTGACAAGAAGTGTCATGACTTGCGGCTGAAAGATAAAAAAAAAAACTAGCTTCTTTTGAGCCAAAAATGAATCAACCTTAAGAAACTGTAACCGAGCTTGTGTTGTGTTGAGGTCCTGTATTAATTAACTTAAACATCTTCTGCAAACCACACAGAGCTTTCTAACCTCAGGTGGTGGAGGAAGTCAGATTAGTTGAATAATTTCCTTAATCTGGCTATTCAGAGTCACTTAACTGAGAAATCTACTATTAAAGTAGTTAAATAAGATTTAATCTTAGTGGTTTTTAAGCTAAAGAAAATCTGCTCGACTGTTTTTCTGTGTGTGAGTGTGTCAGCATAGATTTTCATGTATAATCCATTTGTGTAGTTTAGTGTTACTGGATTTTATTGAGGTTATACAAAGAGGAGTTTTTCATGTTTTCATTGGACATAACAGACATTTCCTTGGCAAAAAAGGACAAATATTTAATGGTTCCATCTTATTAAATGTGGGATTTCTTTCCTTTTCTTTGTGATACATGATATTAAACTGAATATCATCATGTTTTGGGCTGGTGGTGAGACAAAAAAATGCTTTTGAAGACTGTACCTTGGGCTTGTAGGACATTATAAAAGGCCCTTGAACGTTGAAATGATTAATCAAGGTTATTCGATAGTGAAAATAATTAGCCGCAGCCTTTATAGAATATTGTACAATTCAACATCATCACAAACTTCAGCCTCCAAAATGACTACACAGTTCAATGAACACCTCTTATAAAACAGTTTCAACATTATAACCTTTGTGGTGATTTAATGCAGAACTGTTGCAATGAACCTAATAAACTGCAGTGTAGTTGTAGAGTTGCTATCTTTGAGGATAATCACACCTCGGTAGACTGCAGAATAATCATTAGAGACAACAATCTTTGAGTAAATGCTTCAGGAATCATCTTGTTTGTGATTTTCCACCACTGTTAGATTACCTTTGTCTTATTAAACTTTGTTAGAAAAGCAACTACAGATAGCTACTTTGACCAACACGGCCACAGTAGCTATATGTAGTTAGCTCGCAAACCTGAGGCAAACAAAGGAAAGATAATAAAGTAGCTCTTCCTCTAGAGGGTGTTATTTATTTATTTTTTTTCAGACGGGCTATGATGCAAAGCTGAGACATACTCTTCAAGGCGTAATCTGGAGGAGATTCACGACTACAGCGATGTGAACCACGAGTAATAAGTGAAATAAAAAGTGCCTGCTGTGCACATTTGTCTTACCTCCGTCTGATATTGGAAACACCTACAATACATATTGGCTGATCTATATGTATTTGCTCCATTAGCTTGTTGTGATTGCTTATTTTTTATTATTTTTGGTGCACTATTGTTTTATTGTTTGCTACATCCTGTTCTCTCTTCAACCTTCCCTTGGGTATCATCAAAGTTTCATCCAAACCTTAAAAACCGCCCATCGCTGGATCACTATATTGTGCTACACAGCTTAGGTTAGAGCCAGTGAAGTCAGGTACTTTCCACACTCTCTGTCATTCAAGATCGAGGTTAGAAGAGGAAGTGCAGGTCAGCGAGGAGTTGTTTGAAAAGGTGACAACGTAAGACAACGTAAACCACCAGTTTACATGCAGGAGGTACTGTGTGTGTATGTGTGTGGGTTTAAACTTAATCATGACTGCTGTTAAAGGCAGCCTGAAAATGTCTTAAAATACAAGATAAACTCTCTCAGTACAACTTTAAAGCTGCATTAAGTAATTCTTTGACAGTCATACTGAATCCAGTGAATCTCTTGTGAATCAACATTGTAGTCTGCAGCCGCCGCATTGAGGTCATAGTTTTGGTTCACCGGCCTAAATGAAACCCAACAAATGCACCTGCTCTCATAAAAGGAAGTGTACAGTCAGCTCACACACAAGCCGATTGTACACTTCCTGTTTTAAGCGCAAAATGGCGGAGAGGCGTTGTGGCTGAAGAAACGTCGAATCATATAGCAATCCAAAGACATCCAGATATTTTTCTCAGGAGTTGGTGGACCAAACCAGGGCTGATTTACATTCGACATGTGACCAAAAAGATGACTGCAAGTCCAGATTCCTCTGTTTCTGCTGAATGTGTAAGTAGTCAGTTGTTTGCTTAAAAGTTAGCCGTAGGAGCTGTAGTCTTTTCTAATGTTAAAAAATTGCTTAATGCAGCTTGAAAGTTCAGCTTGGGGTTAAAAAACAAGAAAAGCTAAGGCCACGTGTTCACATCGAGGGCACGTGATGGCATTGCATGTGCACACGATAGACGCTGGTGCACTCATTTTAATTTTTAATTTTAAAGAAACTTTCATCTCGGTTAATTCATGCTTTTCATGATTTTGATTGTTTTTGTGCGCACAGCTAATTTATAACAAAGCAAACCCTGGTTTATTTTTTATGTAGCTTTAAGTTTTACACTGATTTCAACCACTTGACTTAAGTGGTTGAATTTAGTTGACTGCTTTGAGTTATTTAGTTTGAATGTGTTGTGCTTTTTTTTTTTACGCTTCCTGCAATTTATGGAGTCTATGAAATGCTATAAACACAAATATGTTGTTTTTTTTACAGTCAAGTCACTTTTTGTTTCAGCAGTTCATTTCCCAGTGTTTGTCCTGTTGCTTTTCACACACACACAGCTTCTCTGCTAATAATTTCTACATTTTTACACACTTTTAGTGAAAGCTGATGAGATGTAATTGGTTATCTGCTGCCAGCTGTATCATAGTGCAGTAATGTAAGTAAAAAAAACAAAAACAAACAACAACAGAAATTAAATTTAGAGCTGAAGGGATGTACTGTCACCTGAAGGCCATTTAAATTCCTCCGAGCACAGATGTGACGTGTTCTGCCGGAGCTAATCGTGGCCATTCTAGTCACTTTTTCAAACTCCACCAGTAATGCCGGGGTCTGTTTCAGAAGCGTCCCTTAAGTGAGTCTCTACCAAGCGCCAACCTTCATGTCTGTGAAGTGAAGCCTATACAGAAGTTCCAAAAAACTGCAGTACCTCAAACGTCCACTTGAAGCTGGCTACAGAACGAGTCAGTCTCCATAGGCCCTCATGTTAAAATGTCCAACTTCACAGCAGAAATAAACATGTTTACAGCCTGGTACAAAAAAAAAAGCAACTGTACTGAGGCTGAATTTTTATAGAACTCACCTGTTCAAATTATATTAAGGCTTAAGGTTATGCAGAATAAACAGCATGGCCGCTTTGATTGACAGGTAGGTGCTGTAACAGATGGCTTGTTTGAGCACCCAGTCGTCGTTCAGCCCGCTTCAGCTCCACTGATGATTCACGTCTTTGCTGATTTCTAGATTAGGCCAGAGGTGGAAGAAGCAGTGAAGCTAACATGGCGAGCTTGGTGTCTGTCCATTCTTTATACTGTCAGTGGTCTCCGCATCAATCTGCACAGAGCAGTTTGAGCTGGCGAGAAGTCAGACACATAAACCACATCGAGAATCCAGTGTAATTTCAAAATAAAACACCCTGTGCAAACTTATGATCGTAAAAAAACAGCCAAAAGGGAAACTATTTAACTCTTAGAAGCACATGAACCAGAAAAATTACCAAATTTGAGCAAGTTAACAAAGTCCGGTTGGCAAAAAAAGTCCAATGACAGACGTGCCTGGGTGGGTTTTACCGTAATGCAGCTTGGAGACATAAAAATCCTACTTCCTTTAGAGCTTGACTTTAACTAGGTTGATGCAGTGGTAAATAAATGGCCTTAAACTGTACATGCACACTCTCACCAAGCGCACATTAACACAAAATCTAAATGTTTGTGTGTAGGTGGGAAAGTTTTGGGCACTAAAAGCCTTTGAGACACCCAACACCACCTATGTTTCAAAAACCTTGTTCCTGTTTAAGTACCAAGTGTTAAAAGTGTGTGCTGGTGTATAGTTAAGTTTGCCCCTGAGGCCTTTTTAGTCACCTTTTGTGTTCTCAGGTTTTTTTACAGACCTTCTCACCTGCTCATTACAGCCTTTGTGGGCTTGTTAGCCCCAGCTAACGGTAGCTAGCCTTTGAGCTTGACATTCACCCCTGCTCTCCTCTTTCCAACTACCAATCTATAAAACTTGTTCAGCTGTTAGCGACACACACATAAAAACCCTGCTGGCGTTTTAGAGGGGACACATGATCAGAGTTTAGCATTAATTCTGCTGAGCTAACGGATAAGCCATTGAATCAGAGACTGGATTATAGACACAGGAGTAAACAAACAACGTACTGTCACCAACAATATTTTTTTTTAGGTAGATTATATGTAATTTTAGCAACATTTAACACACACACATGCTCATTAATCATTAGCACTGTTAACGACATCAGCTCCCCTTCTCATCTCATAAGTGTGTGTGTGTGTTAATGGGAGCTGTGGGTGTTTATTATACTGATCCTACGCAGACACACTACCTGCTCTGCATTGTACTAACAAGGGCAGACTAATAGGTATGTGCGTGTATTGCAGTAGCTCTTTGATTGTGTGTGTGTGTGTGTTTGTGTATAAGGCCTGTACGGGTGTGTGTATCGTTATAATGTCTGTGGAGTCCTTTGATGAGTCTAGACAAGGGCCAGCAGCAGTTTTCTCAGACCTAGACTGTTCTCCGTCTGTTTCCCAGGAGATGGCGACCTCTGACCCCTGTGCAAACGCCCCGCCAACCCCGCCTGAGGAGCCTGAGCCCTCCCCCTCCCCTCGCAAGAAGCGTGGGCGGCGGAAACTAGAGCAAAGAGAAGAGAAGAATAAGGGTATAGATTTAATACAAAGCCGTATAATTCTTGCTCATATATAAAGTTATTAAGATCTGTAAACAACAGCTTTTTTGTGCATTTTAGATGCTTCAAGTCTGATAAGTCTGAAATTTTAATTTAAAGTCAAATAACTTCCAGATTGCAGAAGGCATTTCAGCTTCAAATATGGATGCCAGGGCAAAGTGATGAAAACCATGACTTTACCTCCTCATTAAAGCTCTTGTTAAATCTGTACAAATGGGCCATTTCCTGTACCTTTTCTTCTCCTGCAGACGAGCCAGACGACAGAAACTGCGACTCCCCCAGAGAGGTGAGAAACCCAGTTGCTACCCAGCTTCTGTTTTTTTGTGTGTTTTTTTTAACATCCAAGAAAAAAAAAATCTCATAGTACAAGCAGATTTAAGAGCAAGCATGTAACAACTTTTTTCTAAAAATGTATATTCAGGGTGAGACTGGGAGGCTGCGGAGGAGGCCGGTACCCAGAGTGACTTTCCAGGCTGGAGATCCGTACTACATCAGCAGGAGACAGAGAGAAGAATGGCTCAGCCGCTGGAAGATGGAGGTGGGAGAGAAACAGGTCTCTGTCTGTGTGAAATTATAGCTACAGTAACATGGAAGCTTTTTTTTGTTATTGTTTGGAGCCATTTTTCACGTAAACGCTGCTGTAAAAGTTTACGTGGCTGACGTATGTGCAAATTGGTTTGCTCTGTGTAGTAATGAGTTGTCATTTAAAAGGGAAGTCCCCTTGTGAAATGAAATCAACCTACACAACACTTGGCTCAGTGTGGCAGTAATGCTAAAATGTTAACATGATTAACAGTTTCATGTGTTAGGGATATTAACCTGCTGTTCTTTTGTCAAATGTTCTTTTAACTCTAATAAAATAAGAGAGCAGTCATAAAGCTATTGAAGATTATTTGTACTATTAAAAGAAGTTAGTTCAGTTATGCTCACGTGGCATATATCCAATACACACATTTATGCAACATGGCCGTGTGTTTATGTTCACTCTTTTGCTGCATGCTGCGCCGCTCACCTCAGGCCGCATTCAGGCAGGATCCGGCAAAAACTGTGGTGAAAACGCAGGGTGTTCATTCATTTGAGTGAGGGTCGTATGTTTTGGCGCGAATACGATCAAAGTGGTCAAACCTCCACAGTCAGCCTGAAATGTCTGAATGAAACCGAGACTATTTAAACTCTAAATACTCTACCTGTTGCGTTCTGGCTTTGTTTATTTCATCTACCAGCTTCTAAATCTGAGTCTGGCTCCTAGTTTACATTAGTTGAGGCAAAAAGAAGTTTGGTTTGAGCAAGGTTGGTTGAGAGACGCAGACAGTGAATGAGAGTGAGCAAGCGCCGGCATCAATAAAGTTGGTTAATCAACAAAATAAAAAGTTATTTCCTGATTGTTTCACAGTCACATTCAGTACAACACAGCGCCTGATCCTGTCTGAATGCAGCCTTAGAGCTCTGCTTTCATTTGCTGCTACTGCTGCCACCACCGCTGCTCAAATAATCAACTAATAATTAGACAAGAGTGTCTGTTTTAGTAAATTTTTATTTTCTTACTCCACCCATCAATGTTACACCATTTATCTTGGTTAATTATATTATTAAATTGCATTATATGGTTTCAACAAGGTCTTTAAAAGGTCTTAACTTATGCCTGAAGAAACCTTGCATAATGAAATATTCTTAGTTAAACAATAACTAGATCATTACATGTAACTACTAACATAACAGAGACACTTTACTCTCTTCATATTTAAAACATATAATGTTTGAATCAACCTGTAGGTACTTTGACGAAACAAAAACAAACCACTGAAAACACACACACACGTTTTCACAGATATTTTTATCATCAGCTTTTCTGAATTTACACTCTGCGTAGACATTTTTTCCAGCTTTAATCACACACTCTTGTCTTACAGTCTTCCCACCCTTCATTAAGACTCTGTGCTGTGTATTTGTTTACACTGGAAGGGAGTAGACTTCCCTTGTGACAGACCCACAGTGAGCCAGTGAAAGAGGAACTGTGGTTTTCCATTTTCATTCACTTACTCAACACTTAACAAAGTGATGAACCATTCAAAGTGAAAATAGTCCTTGGCTGTCATGCACCATTTGTCGTTTTTGAGGAACTTTGGTTTATTTTTGACATGTTGTGCCCTGAAGTGCAGAAGTGGTACACTTTATCACTTTAACGTTGATATAAAACAGGCCTGTCAGATCGATTCATAGTGATCCAGAAATTGTTGATGTTTAGTCTTGGTCTCTTTGTTCTGTTTTCATTTAGGTGGTCAACTTTGCATTTGTATTGCTCCCACATGGCAGAAGATTTAATTTACATTTATTCATTAAGCTGACGCTTTTATCCAAAGTGACTTACAAAAAGAAAAAAACACTCAAGGTACAGTGTGACAGTGCTCACATAGAATCAAGGTCCAGTTGTAGAGGGGATAGATTTATCATGTCGAGTTGTTGGTATTGTTGGAGAGAAGGTTGTCTTTGAAGAGCTGGAGGTCTTCAGGAGGTTTTTGAAGGTAGCGTTGGACGTCCCTGATCTGATACTGGTAGGATGTTCCACCAACAGGGAACAACAGATGAGAAAAGTTTGGATTGCCCTGAGCGTACAGCTGGCAGAGCCAGGCCTCCATTGGAGGAGGTAACATATGTCTGTATGAGGACATTCAAGTAGGTGGTTGAAGACCAGGCATGCCACCACGTTCTGGATCATCTGAAAAGGTTTCACTGTGCAGGCTTGGAGGCCATTTGCCTCATTACTTTTATCTAAATATTTCTAACTTTATTGCTTGTTTGCTAACCAAAGGCGATAGCTAGCATTGAGGCCAACGAGATCACGGCCTAATAAATATTTCTGAGAATGAAGTTCACCTTCATATACTACACATTTTAAAAGACTTCTGTTGTTTGTGAGAATTAGGCCATAAATTCAGTAGATTTTAAATATTTAGTGAATTACATAGAGAAAGATTTGAAACAACATTTAGTTAAATGACAAAAACAACTGTGATATATTTCTTTTTTTCTTTTTTTAAAGATTTTTTTTGGCCTTTTTCAAGCTTTTTTTTTTGACAGAGACAGCTGAAGAGTGACAAGAATGTGGAGAGTGAAATGGGGCGGATGCTCTACCGACTGAGCTAATCGACGCCCCACTGTGATTTATTTCTAAATACTTCGATGATTTACAGTTTGCTGGATGGACAAAAATGTCTTTTATGCGTGGGGCTCTTCTGAAGGAATTTGGACTCAAAATTATTTAACGAGACGTCGTTTCAAACATTAACCAAAGTAGGTTAACCACAGCACCACAACACTGTTTTTAACTAGTATTTAAAGGAACTATAATCAATATTTTTAATTCAACATGCCATCTTTTATGAGAAAGACTTGTAGTCAAAAACCCTCAGAGAGTTAACTGCCAACTCTGCAGTCCCACTCAGCTCCACAAATATTTATAATATTTATTAACCCATTGTTTTGTTTTAACCCACAACACTCTCACCACTCTCATTAATATCGTTTTCAGTGAAAATGTCTAAAAACCCACTCTGTGCTATCTGCAAGCAACAAACAGCACACAGTGGCAGAGTTTGCCACCAATGTGGCGAAAATAATCAGCTATTAATAATTATATTGGTGTATGATCTGAAGTGTAAAATCATCAATATCTGGCACGACTGTATAGACAAGACACTCAAGAAGAAAATGTGCTGCTATGCTGTGACTTAGAGAGTGAGTGTGTGTGTGAGTTAATGTCTGTGGATGTGTGTTTATGCATGAAAACATAAAAAGTCAAAGACAGACAGGATGTGGTAATGAGAAGCAGATAGAAAGTCATTCAGGTTTATTCACAGAAACATTCAAGGATGTGCGAGTGTGTGAAGCAGACATCGAGTGTGTGTGTGTGAGAGGAAGAGGGAGCAAGGCTGACAGGCCAACAATGAAGACGATGGTTTTAAAAAACACACACAAGTCTTTCATTCATAATGGAACCACATGTAAACACACCCAGAGTTTCGTTGGTCAAACTGATACCAGATTGTCTTCAGACTGTTGCATGTGACAGCTGAACAAAGAGAAAGACATACTGCGGAAGGAGGTAGAGCATGTGTTATTTCCTGTAAGCAATGTCATGTCACTTACTGACTCATTCACTGATCTCAAGCCATGAGTGATGAAAGAAAGGAGAACTAATCAATAGGCTCTTCTCATAACTCTCAGTCTGAGACTCCACTGAAGTATCTTTGCACGATTCACTCTTCAAAAAAACATCCTGATTTATCTTATACTGGCCCTTCATGCGTCCTCTTCAGTTCATTCTTGGTCTGAAATAAGTCCTCTCCTTAAAATCTCATCAATTCGTCAGCTATCATCTTGATGCTTGACGGCTCGGCAGCTTCGGTAACTTGGACAATAGCAACAGTGATTTTGATGAATTTGCCTTTTGCGTTTGATAGAACTGTCTTTTATTTTAAGTAGAAAAGATTTACTGGTCTTCTCTGTGAAGTCCCCTGGCTGCTCTGCTGTTTCCTGATGGCTTTGTTGCTTTGTTTGTTTGACTTGTTGCTAGCGGTCAGCTGCTTTAGCTTAACTCTAGCTGCATCTGTATCTGTAGTCCAGGACTTCTGACAGCTGGGAGCGCCTAACCCAAGATCTGGCCCCTGTAAAGGGTCTAAAGACAAGTCTGAGGGGTTATGAGATGATAAGTGGGACAGCAAAGTCCAAAAGTGTTTTTTTTTTTTTTGGACCATTCTCTAATCTTTGCTTCTTTTTTCACCTCTATTGGCCACCAACATTTAGGTCAAATCATCTGAGAAGTTGCTTTGGTACAGATACTAACAAGTCATAAACATCAGAAAGGAGCTTGAACAAGACACTTTTTTTTTTGTAAGATCTTTAACAGTGTGTTTTCTTCAATCTTCAATCTTAATCCTCAAAATAATCAGCAGCTGTCAAGTAAATGTAGTGAGGTCAAAATTAGAATATTTCCTGAATAAGGTGGAGTGGAAGTACCGTAAAATAGAAATTCCCTGTAATACTTGTAAAATGAGCTTACCTATTTTCCATAAACAGAGGAGGGAAACTGGACAAGCAAAATAAAGGAAGATATATAAATAAAGAAGGACTGAAAAGGAGAGCAGAAATACTGCAGCATAGAGGGAAGAAACAAAGAATGGAAGGAGGAAAGGTGTATAGAGAAAAAAGATAGGTAGGTAGGTAAGAGGCTTAACTGAGATATAAAGCCATGAAAGAGACAAAGTATTGACAAAGTGACGGAGTGAAAGAAAAACCCGAGAGAAAGTGTGTGTGTGTACGTGAGTGTGTGTGTGTGTGTGAAGAGGGTGAAGGGGGTGAAGAGGGTGAAATCAGCGGCGGAGACAGAGGTTAACCAGTTCCAGGTTTCTGCCTCTGTGTGTGTGTGTGTGTGTGTGTGTGTGTGTGTGTGTGTTTGCTCTGTCAGCCAGCTGAACTGCAGCCAGCTGTTAACACCCCTATCAGTATCCCACCACACTGCTGTCCGAAGGAAAACCTGTAAGTATTTTCCATTTTGAGCTGAAGAAAAAAAAATAAATCTGGCATCTTTTCACTTCATGTCTAAAGTTACAGCCAAGAAAATAAATATTGAGTGAGGGGGGGATAACATATAGTATATGTTAGAGGGTGCACTATATATAATACTGCCTTAACCTCATTTCTGTAGTCAGACACATAAAAACAAGATCTGATGAGGATTGACATATGTCATAATAAATGTATGAATGAAATAATTACAAACAGGCATATTAAAAGACAAAAACAGTTGTTCAGTGTTTCTCACCTAACAAATGTGATTGTTTTAAATATTTTAAAACTTGATTTGTTTAACAGTCCTCTTCTTTTCAACCTTTCTCTGGGTGCTTGTTACTCCCACCACCTATTAAGTGTTTTAAGGCTTGCTTATAGAGCTGCAATCACTGATAGTATAAAGAATGGATATCCGTTTCTGAAGAGCTGTTTTGAAGCTCAAAATCTGTGGCTCCGCCCGCCGCCATCCGGCTAATCAAAAGATCGGCAAATACGTTGACTGACTCACTTCTGGAGCCAGTCTCAAGTGGACATTTGAAGAACTGCAGGTTTTTTTTGTTGCCACTTTTGTTATTTTCATTTTCATGTGTTGATTGATAAATCGATAGTTTTGGTTTTACTTCATTTTTCAAACTCAATAAAACTCTGATAAGCTCAGTGTACGTCACCAGCCCAGCTCCAGACAGAAAACAGGCAAAGTTAGCAACTAGATGCTGAAGAAAGTCGAACATTTAGCAGCTACAGAGACACATATTTTCCCCAGGAGTTGTTTCAGGCCTCACATAGACAGATATACAACTCTTTAATTAATGGTAATGATGCCATGTGACCACTGGATTTGTAAATAGGGAACTGTTTGCTAGCACGACTTTTAAATGTCAACATTTTGTGTTTGTCATCTTAGTTTTCTGCCCTCTAGTGGACAAAATAAATTATTTAATGTAAATTATTTTTAAGTATTAACTGAAAAGTGTCCTCCCATGTCGTACATTCAGTATAAAGACATCACTTCACTCTGTTTTCCTTTCTGTAACTCTAAACTGTCTCATGTGACTCGCTGTGTAACTGCATTTCACAGTCATGTGTGCTTTTTTTTTGTGCCTGTGTGTATATATGTGAGGTCTCGACCCTAACACATCCGACTGCCTTGTCAACTCTGAGGCTTACCTAACCTTTGACCTCAGTACACGCACACATCTCGTATACACACACATATGTAAACACTAGCTTGGCTTTGTGTGTCGTCATCACCTTTAAAGCCCTGGGGATACCAGACATAACTCTACACCACCGCTCACCGTGTGTGTGTGTGTGTGTTGTTGAAGTTCACCTAAACATCTGTTAGGTGAAGGAGCCAGTAAATCACACACTTCACAGCTGGCCAATCAGCAGAGAGGGACGAGGGTAGAGACAACTTGAGGGTGTCTGAGGAGACACACAGAGGGGAAAGTGTAGGAGAAAGAGGAGGAGGTGAGAGGGACAGATGCAGAAAATGACAGAGCGAAAGAGAGCGAGGGAGGAAGGGTTGCAGTTACAAAGCTGCCATGTCCAGTCTGTAAGTGATTTAATTTTTTTTTTCTTGTCTTTTCCACGTGTGCACGTGCTGCAGAGTATGCAAGTGTGTGAAGTCTGTTAGGGTTTTCTTTTAAAACAAAAAGTGTTACAAGCTGTTACGAGAAGTTATTTCATGGTAGGTTTGTTTTTATGTCTGCTTGGCAGGGTTTCCTTTTTGTTAGCTGAGTGTTTTAATTCAGTTTTTTCAGGGTGGCTTTATGCCAAGTGTTTGAACGTATGGAAGATCTGAGTAGTAAACATCTGAAAGTGGGTTTGATTAGACTGAACAGAGTTTGCTTGTTTGTTTGTTTGAGAGTATTTCCCATGTTTCCACTGGTAACAAAGACATGCAAATGAATCCTTAATATGTTAACAGTCTAACACCTGACACTCAATAATATTTAGCTAATAAAAGAAGCTGGTTCATTTGAATTTTCTCTGGATGTCGCATGGTCACCGTCATCTGGACAGTGGTTCCCAATCTTTTTGGCTTTTCCGACCTCTACTTGTGACCTGTCATCATTGGCCGCCTGCCAATTGTGACCTCTATAATCAAAGAGTTATTTTTTTCTCCATAGTTCAGAGTCACAAAGAAGTTAAAACAGTCAATTATGCAAGAAAATGCAAAGATTCAGCCGAAGTTAGAAAAGTGACCCCTTTTGGAAGCGTTAACCATTAACCGAATACCAAACTTCTCTCTTCTAGTGCTACTGGTACTGTCCAGTGGAAACAATGCCAAACACTAAAGTATTATGCTGCCTGGTTAACATTAGGTTTGGTACACTGGTGGTGCTGCCAGAGCAAACAGGGAATTTGTGGGATTTTTCATTTCATTACTCACCAGAGGAGCAGTCATCCAACATGTTAAAAATATAAAACATCAGCAATACACCAGATATACACCAGATTTCTGCTTATCAGAGTTGGCTCATTGTTTCATCTGTTTGTCATTTTTGTTGTTTTTCCTGAATTAAAAACTTTTTCCACTCACTGTAAAAGTTGTTGTGTAACGTGTTAATGATTGGAAAACGTCAAGAAATCCCCAACGGTCAGGTTTCAGACACGCAGTTTGATCAATTTTGTCACAACATTTCACTGCAGTGGCAGAGGAAATTGATGTTAAAAACACAAAGCCACCAAATTATCACTCTACAATCAGGTCACACGTTGCAGTACAGATGTCGTTTGGTTGTTGACGTCTGAGGAGAGCTTCATGGAAAACCTCTGATTGTTTCCTTTAACATGTCCCACGGCTGCGATCGATGCTAATGAAAGAGCCGTCGCTTGGTGTGCTGCCTATTGACAATGTGAGAGAGGGTCTTAACTGCTCTCTTAATTGTGCTCTGTGTGTTTGTTGAGCAATGTCGGGTTCATCTCGAGGTCAGGGTCAGTCACGCTCATAAAGGGGGCGTGGTTTAAGAAATGGCTCATTGGCGAGGTCACGGGGTGACAGGTCGGGAGGTCAAGAAGGGGGCGGCGCTAAGAGTGAAAACACTGACCAGGCCACGGGGTTCGTCAGAGTTCAAAGTCGTAACTCAACAAAGTTACAACCTCTCGCTGCCTTTATGCCCCCTCACATGAGCAGCACACATGCATGCTGCTTTTTTGTGCACGCTTCAGTTTTCTGTTACAATACCAAGAAGGTCATTTTTAGTCCAGCATGGCAACGACAGTCATTACATAACTGCTGCACAATGTATGTTTCATGTGCAAGACTTTTGCATTTTACTGGTGGAATGGTACAAGTTGAAGCATGACTGATTTGAGATGATTGCATATTTTCACATATGTTGGCCAACAAGAAACGAAATATTCTCGTACAGCAATGAAAAGGATGCGTTATAGTATGTTGAGGTACAGTGAAAGTGTGCTTTAAACTTTACATTGTTCCTATCGGGACAAATCTTAAACATATGTAGCCAATAAGAAAAAATAAAGGATCTTTATAATTTTAACTCACTGTTTACGTTATCTTGCAAGTTAAAAAGCAAATATCAGTCATGGCTTTGAAACTAATCCTCAAGTTTTCTTGCTATTAAGTCTGCCGTCTTCTTAATAATGTTTAATTAAAGATGTATTTATTATGTGAGTTGAAATTCTGAAATACAGAAGCTTCTGAAGTGCACCACAAAAACTATGACTAAAAATGTTCATCGGTGATATTTGACAAAGACGAGGTGATGATCGGATAAAAATAGATGTTTGGTAACAAAAACTATGACAACTGAATGTTTTGAGATTAAAATATTAGTGGAGAATATTGAGGTGTAGTGATGCACGAGTCAGGGTTTATTCAGACCTGAACCACAGATCTCCACCTTGGAGCAGTATAGTACGACAATCATTAGGACTGAGCGTTGATCCACGGGGCTGATCCTGCTGATGGGAGCAGCTTGTCTAGATTTAAGTTAAATTAACAGATTGTTCCAATTGCACTATTTATTTTTTATCTTCATTATTTGATAGCAGCAAAACAAGTAACCCTTCATGAAAGACATATCTCTCTTTCTGTTGAGAGAAAGTTGACTAAAATGTAATATACTGACTTTTCAGTGACTAAAAGTATAAAGGATAGGGTGTCCTAGAAGCTTACAATAGGTCCTTTGCTGCGGTCTATCTCTCCAGCTGTCACAATCTATTAAAGTATAAAATGCCCCCCAAAAATATCTTTAAAAAAAAACTATAAAGATAAAAATAACAAATTTTAAGACAAAAATCTAACATAGCTACTAAAATGAACACTGATGTGAGACCAAAGCGCCATTAAACATACACAAAGTGGTTGTAATATCTCAAATGCAGGTAGGGGATGTGTTTTTAGCTTAGTACTAAGATATATGTACATTGGATGAGAATTGTTGCCCGTAGTTTTGGCACTGTGCACCAGTCAGTCTTCATCAAACAGACATTCACAGGGTGTAAAAAACGAGCGCTCTGACTGGCTCCTGAGTCAAATCAATGATTTATCTTTGTCTTTTTTTTAAAATAAAAAACACTTGAGGTTAAGTTGATGCTAATACCTCTGATCTTCATGTTACAGTATGTCAAGTATCAAGAACACTAACTTGAATTTAGCCCTGCAGTAGTGTGTCTGTCTTTGGGAGCAGGCGCAATGTTCCAATCCAGAAAATGTTGCGCACCATTAAAGCTTTGAATGAGGCCCTGCAGAGTGGAAGCCTCCCAGTTACTATGCTGTCAACTGGCCTAATTACTGTACTTTTTATGGGTTAGTAGGTGCTTTAAAATCTCACTTGTTGAAGTACTTTTGCTCCATTCTCCAGCTTAGTGTGCAGAATATTCAGGGAAACAGACTCTGAGGTTTTAGTCTCATAACAAACGTTTTTAATAAGAAGAGCCACCTTCTTTATTGTCTGGATTTTAGTTCAGTTAAAGCCACTTCAGACAGAAATAATCAAGCAGAGCACCGTGCTTTTGTTTTGTTTTGTTGTTTGAGACCCCTCTTCAGTCTCATGAAGCGGATTCTTTAGTTTATTCCCAACGCAACGCTGCTCTCAAACCTGAGCAGATGAATACAGATTCGTCTGTCATCAGTGAGTCATCTGCATCCTCGAAAGCAGTGATGCTTCCTGACGGGGTGCTCAATCAGCTAATGTTGCCAGGCAACAAACACAGATTCATCCAGTAAGCAGGATTTTGGCTGATAACCTCGTAGCAAAAACGAGTCGAGTCCAAGTCTTCTAATGAGATGATTCGACCCAGATGCTGAGAGAAATTATCGAGTTTTTTTCACAGTGACAACAGCAAAGTGTAGAAATCATTTAAGCAGGTGCATGATGTGGAGAACAATGATATTTACCAATACATCCATTAAAGTATGAGATTGATTAATCCTGTTGAATTTAATACAACTTTATTCATTCAGATGCATTTTAAGCAAAAGATTACCACCAAGGTCAAACAAAAAACGCAAATAACAAATGAAAGAAGTAGTAATAAATACATTAATACATATGAATATCTGAAAAACATGCAACATAAAGAACCTGTACAAAAGCAGCTCTTGAATGAACACAAGCAACATTTTCAACAGTTACTATGAAAGAAAGAAATGTAAAGATTAAAAGATGATGAACACGATTAGTATAAAATGACAAATGCTGATTTCTATAGAGCTTAAATTAATTATAAACTCAATATTAATCAAACATTGGCAACTTCAGAGAGCTCCAACAACACATGCATAGAAATTATCATAAAGTATCTACACTGTTAATGTTCCTCTTTTTATTCCTATTTATACACATCAGGTTAATTGTGGTTTCGTTTTCACTGTGATATGTTTGTAACAGCGTATAGATTTCAAAGCATAATGTACACAAACATACTGATTGTATACTGATCTATCACAGTGTACTTTTTTATACCAACAGGCAATGACACACTGACTTATAAAGAGTGGACATCGTATGCGTGATGTCACCCGTAGGTTTTCTGAACAAAATCTCTGGCTCTGACTGTCGGCATCTTGGCAGTCCTTCCTCTTCCGCCTCCTCGCTAATCTAAAAATTGGCAAATTGGTCGAGCTGAGTAACACCTGGGTGCTCAAACAAGCCGCCTGTAACGACACTAACCTGTCAGTCAAAGCAGCCACTCTGTTAATTATGCATAACTTTAAGCCTTAATATAATTTGAACAGGTGAGTTCTATAAAAATTCACCCTCAGTACAGTTGTCATGAACGGGGAAATTAACTATAGAGACCAAAACTGTGTTTGTACCAGGCTGTAAACATGTTTATTCCTGCTGTGAAGTTGAACGTTTTAACATAGGGACTTATGGAGACTGACTCGTTATGTAGCCAGCTTCGAGTGGACGTTTGAGAAACTGCAGTTTTTGACACTACATAGGCTTCCCTTCACAGCCACAGAGCTGTGTGAGAGTGTGACATCAAATGTCAATCAGTCTTTCGGATGTCGCTGCCAGTTAAACTAAACAAACTGATGACACATGACTCCTTCAGGATTTAATACTTAGTTTGAGTTTTTCAAGATGTTTCTCACCACCAATCTAAATTTGTCCCAGCTGTACGCAGCTCCCTCATTTCCTTTGTGAATTGCTCTGTGTCCGTCCATCGACAGCTCATATTTAATATGTGATGTGTTGAGTTTGAGAAGACTTAATGTCTCTTTTGCAGTACATCAAAACCTGCTTACAGTTTGTGTGTACTGCAAAAGGGATTTACCAATACTTAAAAATCCAGATGTTTTAGAAACGAGTAACAACATATGGAGTTTCCCTTACAGTGCACGTATATGTGTGTGTGTGTGTGTGTGTGTGTGCCTTACAGTGCACGTATATGTGTGTGTGTGTGTGTGTGTGTGTGTTTTGGGTCATTGTGTTTGTATGTGTGGTCTATGGTCTATGATCCGTGTAACAGGCTGATTAGGATTTTATGAGGTTAAAGGTCAACAGGAGCGGGGAAGCGTGACCTCGGGGGGCAAACGGAGGAGAGATCTGTCACGACCTAACACTCTCACTTTTACTGTCTCTTCCACTTGAATTTATGCCATCGTCCCTCCTCCTTCTCCCCATGTGGAATTTAGCCAGACGTGTTCCCACCAAATTGTTTCACACATTTACTACACTGGAAACCAAATTGCTCTCTCCAGTGTTGAAAAACCAAAGAGGGAAAATGTTTTTAGGTCATGGAAATGCTCTGGAGGAGTCGTGGGATTTTACATCTGGGCCAGTGAGAGTCTTAGAGTTTAGTAACCAATGAGGTCGTGATTATTTCCAAGATAAGTCAGTCAAATAATGTCAGTAGTGCTCTGACTTTTAGCTTTAATGTTGGTTTTGTTTGGTCTGGTGGCTATCAGAGTTTACTGAAGTACTGTACTACATACTGTACATATATAACGTGTATATAGCTTGAGTTGTTTATTTGTTTTGATCGCACACGTTCTCTGGCTATAATTCCTGTAATTGGCACAGGTTGTATGGTTTCACCTTACTTTATTTGTTACTTGGTGGTGAGATTCAGACAAAGAGGGTGAGCTAGGCTTAAATATTTTCCGTTGACCGTATCGTGAAGTGTCTCATCAGGTCTAGTTTCATCACGTTATGCCAAAAGAAGTTGTTTGTTATGACCAGCATAAAACTTACCCGTCATGGCTGTGCATTTTTCTTCAAAGCTGTCAAAACTATGACCGCATTAACACGTTATGTCTTGTTCGTTTAATCCATACAAGAGTGTAAAAAGTCAGGTTGTGGTTTCATGCTGGGTTGTTGAGTTGAAATCACTGTTCCCAGCCAAGAAATAGTCCCTCAGGTAAACACCTCAGACAAGCGCTTTACACTTCCCCTTTACATCAAACAAACAAGACATTATTATAACCTATTAGCCAACTGTAGACGTGCTGGTATCATTTGACAGATGCGGTCTTTATGTTAAGCTCCTCTTAAGAGACAGTGTGTTTCTCGAACTATTCCTTCAACTTCATTCACTTGTGAACACTTTTGTACTTGCATTAATCGCTACACACACCGGACCTTTAACTTTAATAGAGAGCTTTAACTTGAAAACCGTCTGTACTGTATCATCTCTCTGTCTTCTGTTCACCATGCTCCACTTTCTCTCTGTCTGTATTATATTCCTCCGTTTCATAATATAATCCTATTTACGCTCTCTCTCTCTCTCTCTCTCTCTGCCTCTCTCTCTCTCCTTGCTGTGCTGAACCCGTTGAACTGCCTCCCCACCGCACCCTTTCTCCCCACTCACTTCCTGTTTAGAGGAACAATTAAAGGATTGTTCCTACGGCCTGGGGCACTAAGGCCTTGATCTAGAGCAGTCACTACATCAGCAAAAAAAAAAAAAAAAAAAAAAAGAAAAAGAAGAAAGACCTACATATAAAACATCAATTATAGGACCTCCTTGAAGGACAGAGTTTTCATGTTGACCAACAAAAAAAACATAATGGTTATGGTAGATGAGCAGCTTTTGATGAAACGCACAGGATCAGTGATCAATGACAATAATGTGCAGTGTGAGGACAGACTGTAGCTGACAGAAGAACCGCTCAGTGTTGCATGCAACTCTTTCTCCTCCTGCTTAGAAAATGATGGTTATGGTGCAGTTTTATTGTTCACATAAATTTGATTCAGTTAGATTAAACTTCATTGTCACACCCAACAATTTAAATATAACCAGATAGTAACAAAGTTGTTGTTCATTTTATTAAATGAATTTCAACCATAGAAGGATCCATCTCTTTATCCTGGTGTTTGGTTACAATGTTTTATTGTATTTATTCTAAAATGTTTTACTCGCTCTTATCTATATTTTTATTTGTTATCACTCATATTGGTTTTATTGCTTTATTGCTTTCGTCCCAGCACTGTCAACATTTGCATTGTTTTATTACCATCTGTAAAGCACTTTGACTGCGCCATCCTCTACAAAAGGCGATATAGTTTGTAGAACAAATGAACGATGTATGATGTAGTAGTAGTTCAAGTAAACTCTGAGAAAAACTGGTTCTTCCCAAGTGCTACAGCGAACCTTTTTATCCTCAAGAACCTTTATTTGTTGTTTAAGAGTTCTTTCAGTCACAATAGAAACACAGAAGTATGATTCATTTTCTTTAATGACGATGTTTTACAGAATTGTGTGCAATTATCTTTTTTTTTTCCTTTTAAAGGCTCTTTGAAGTTCTTTAAGTTGCAGCAATGTGACCTGGTTTTGATAAAAACAAACAGTTTGAACACCTTTGAACAGCCTCTTTGTGAACCTGAAGTGCACATGGCTTTTACTAATGACTGTTATAAGCCAAACCTATTGACTAACTTGCAGATCTGTATAGAAATTATTGTTGTGGTGACTGTGATTTCTAATGGTAGAGGTTGATATTCTACAAGGACTTTTTAGCGAGAGCAATTAGTAATGTGATTATATTGTTATATATTGTTCTAATTATACATAGTAATAAAAAACTTAACTGAATTACTTTTTTAAAAAAGTAATTTACCAAATGTTCCTTTTAAGGTTAGATATATTAATTCAAATTATTTTATATTGCACCTTGACTGAATTCAGGGAAGTGTACATCTATTTATGTAGCACTGGTGATTTATCCCTGCAGTTAATAATCTATTGTTCCTTTTAAGTTAACAGACTTAAATGTTATGTGCTCGTCAAAAGTATAATTTAACGTATTCCAATTGCCTTTTTCTCTAACTAAAATGGTATTTGTGATGCTCGTGAGAAGCTGTTGTATTTTTACTTGATGAAAGACTTGAATGAGTAATCTGTTATCTAATCGTATGAGAAGTAGTGGAGGAGGCCCCAAAGGAAAATCTGACAAAAAGTCAACCATAAATGGTGAAATCTGTAGACCTGGTGCTAGTGCTGTTGGTAAAATATATTTGGCATTTAATTTATCTACAGAGAATTTCAAGAATGCAGAAGGACTGTTCTCACATCAAGAGTTTATTTAAGAAATAATTTCCACAGTGCGGAATAAATATTTATTACTTCAAATTGCAGCACAACAGTATTTAAAGTCTACTTAGTGTGCTTCATTTATTCAGGGCTTTGTGTGTGTGTGTGTAAATTTTCAATTAGCTTATCATGAATTAATGAAGAATTATTGCCTGTTAAATTTAAGTTCTAGTCCCATGGTAGCCCTGCTTGTCTAGCCTTTTATTGTTTAACGCTGTAGTTAACTTGAACTTCACGTAAAGTCAAATAGTTCAGAGAACACACTTACATAATAAACAGACAACAGATGCGTTTTAAAATGTTCTTAAATATATTTCATGATAAGTTTATTTAGTATAGAACATTTCACAGAGCAAGTGCTTCACAGGAGCAATGCAAATAAAATAAAATGATTAGACAACAATGAAACATGAGCAATGACAGAACATGAAGACATACTGCAGGCTTTGAATAAATGGGTTTTGAGCTGCTTTTTAAAGGCTACAACAGACACAAGAAGAGTCCTCCACAGTGTTGGAGCCAGGCACGCCTTACTGAGGAGCAACTGACAAGGGAGTTACAAGAATCTCGGGGAGGAGATATAAAAGTGTGAATTATTATCTGAAGTTCAGGTTGTGATTTAACAGTCCTAACTTTGGCAAAGTTTCTAAGGTGGAAGAAATAGGAACGGTTGAGTGGTTTTACATGTTGTCTGAAGTGCATAGACTGAAATAACACTGAGATTTCTAAGAGAAGACTTTTCAGCTGGAGAAAGAGATCCAGTGCACTGAGCAACCTTTGGAGCCATCGGATGCATTGATGAGGACCTCAGTGTTGTCTGTGTTTAACTGTAAAAAGTTGTTTTCCAACCAGGCCTTAATGGCAGACAGGCAACTTATCAGACACATACAGTTGAATATCATCAGCATACAGTGATAGGAGAATCTTTTAAATTAGCTAACGATATGACCTAATGGAAGTACATAAATGTTGTTATAGTTATAAAGGACCCAAGACAGAACCCTGAGGCACACCACAGGACATAGCAGCTGTTTTAGACATGTACATGACACAGAAAACTTCTCTTTACAGGCAGAGCGACGGGCGTACAGAGAGGCGGAGATAAACATGATGGACGACCTATCAGAGGGCGACTTTCACAAAGATGAGGAACCAGCCAGCCCAGCTCCTCCCCCTTCACAACAACACACAGACCCCGCCTCTCCGACAGTCGCCGTGACACCGGAGCCGGTCGCCAGGGGAGAACAAGCCACACCCAGCGAGGTAGAGTACCAGGTAAATTTACTAATGAGTCTTTATAAGACTTTTTATGAATTAGTGACTTCTGTAGAAGAAGTGTCCTCCAGTGAGGATGAAAAATGGGTCTCTGAAAGTCATCTGCATTGTTTAAAGTAACTAATAAAACAATAAAAGTAGCACATGTAATGGGAATAATGGGAGAAATCGTCTTCTACTCATTGCTTTACTTTCTGCAAACTCAAATATTAATGAATTTTCAGAGGCTGAACCAATAAATCTTGTGCTTAAAGCGACGTTTGGTAGAGGTCCAAAGACAAATGGCTGATGCAATAAATTAAAAGTACAACACTTTCTCATTTTTCAAAGTACAAACGCAGGAACTTTCAGTCTGGTGACCTTCATCATGAAGGTTGCAAGGCTGAAACGCTGACTGAAATGTCACGCCTTTGTACTATTGTGACTTTTCCATTTGTGGCCTTGAGAATGTGATTTTCCTTCACTAAACCAAACGTTTTAGACACTAATATTGAGTGTAAAATGTTTTAGTTTGAAGATGTGTTTAATTAGTATTTACATTACTTGTCTTTACATTTGCGTGGACTTGTCTTTCTGTATACCAACAGGATGGCAGGGGTTTTGGCATCGGCACGCTGGTGTTTGGAAAGCTCAGAGGTTTCTCTTGGTGGCCCGGACGGATTGTTTCCTGGTGGATGAGCGGCCGGAGTCGAGCCGCAGACGGGACTCGCTGGGTGATGTGGTTTGGAGACGGCAAATTCTCCGTGGTGAGTAGTTCTATTAAGGAATCCTCTGAAATAAATGAATCAAATAAGGGTATAATGTGTGTTTAATGCCCTGCAGAGTCACATCAGAGGCTCAGAAAGGGGACCCAAAGTCCTTCTGCAAAGAGTAAGAGAGAAAGAGAGAATGTCTGGCTGCAGTTTTTAGGGAAGTGATTTGGCTTGAAGGCGGTAGTTCAATGTCTTTAACACCATAAGTATTTAACGTTCCAATATTCATATTTAATGCTTTTATAGACAGAAAAGAATACAGAAGACCAGTGATGACATTCATACCTTTTCAAATAAAATATCAGCTCCACAGGTTTGTCACTATAATTCAACAGTTAATTTGTTCTCAGCAGAAACTATAATAAGTGGATAAGATGATTTTGCTTTGGTTTGTTGCAAGATGACCTTGATATCCTGCACCAAAGCCCCCATTGCCTTTTGAGCCATCTTTCCTAAAAATAATCAGTATGTACTGACTCACACTGGCACACAATATCACTATAATTTAGGATTTCAAGGCCCTTTTTGATGTTCACCCATTTTCCCTATTAATCCTGATGACATTAATTATAAATTCTTTGTTTTGCAGGTTTGTGTGGAGAAGCTGATGCCTCTGAGCTCTTTCTCAGCTGCCTTCCACCAGCCCACCTACAACAAACAGTCCATGTACCGGAAAGCCATCTTCGAGGCTCTGCAGGTAACAACTTTATTTATATGGCACCTTTCTGACAAACATGCCGCCCAAAGCGCTTCACATGGCAACAATGAAACAATACAGACAAAGAGCAAAAAGAAAAATGAAAAACAATAAATGTATTCTTATATAAGTCAATAGAAATTTAGATTTAAAGGTATGAGAGGAGAAATCAGTGTTCGAAGATGGGCCGGTGGTGGCCGGTGGCGGTCGGTGGCGGGAAGAAACCACTGACAGTATAAAGAACGGGCGATGTATGCATGACGTCACCCACAGGTTTCAATCATTAGCTGACCTGAAGCGGGCTGAATGACACGTGGTTGCTCAAACCAGCCATCTGTAACAACACCTACCTGTTAATTAAGCATAACTTTAAGCCTTAATATGATTCGAACAGGTTAGTTGTATATAAATTCACCCTCAGTACAGTTGTCATGAACAGGGAAATTAGCTATAGAGACCAAAACTGTTTTTTGTACCAGGCTGTAAACATGTTTATTTCTGCTGTGAAGTTGGACATTTTAACATGGGGACTTATGAAGACTGTCTCATTTCTGGAGCCAGCCTCAAGAGGACGTTTGAGGAACTGCAGTTTTTGGCACTTCACAGGCACAGAGGTTGCCACTTAGGAGAACTGCCTCTTTGGGCAGTTAGAGATGTGAAAACTGAGTCAAAGGGGAGTGGTGAGGTGTGGTCTTTGTTCCTGAACATAGTTATTAAACTTTATATAAAAAAGTAATGTAACCAGTGATTAATTTCCCCGGTGTGGGATGAATAAAGTCTATCTAATCTTATTTTAAACTCGTGTCATGTTTGATGGCTGATTTGTATTTCTGTTGTATTTCTCTCTGGATGAAATCCAACATCTAAAATATAAATGTACAAGACTAAAGGTCATATGTTACTCATTCCTTTCTTATGTAACAAGATCTGCACATTTGCATTTGCACTGGCTGCTATTTTGCATTTGTGGAGGTGTCGTTCTCATCTAGCTCTGCCCACAATTTATAAGTGGCAACATGTGGGTTCATTTGTTTCAATTTTTGTGGGTTATTTCCAATCCAGCGATACTTTGTTTTTTTCTTTTAAGTAATACAGAACACATGGTCCTGTAATGTTTCTGCGGCGTCACGCTCGCTCATTCAAACTTCCAGAAAATTATAAACAAGCAGCAAAAGATTTGAACACTGCAAATATCTTTCTTATTTGATATATTTTTAGTGCTTGTGTACCACGACTTTATACTAACTGTGTGTGTGTGTGTGTGTGTTTATTGTGTGTAGGTGGCCAGTGTAAGGGCGGGGAGGCCAGTTCCTTCCTGTGATCCGAGCGATGATGCAGACGGGGTAGAGATTCAAACCAGAGAGATGATCGAGTGGGCCATGACCGGCTTCCTACCCAGCGGCCCACAATCACTGGACCCTCCAGAGGGTAAACACACGCATATTAAATATATATATCATTTACTGTACAAGAGTTATTATCTAAAACACACTGCACACCATGTTTTGGTCACATACGTGATGATGTTGCTGTGTAAATTAAGCAACATTACATCAGAGGGTGTGCTTTAATGTCATTGGCACGACAGTGATGATGTCTGTCAGTGAAGTGTCAGTAATAAGTTCGCCCTTGACTGTAATATTGTGATTAAACAACAATTACCAACTTAAATAAGATAAATAAACAAAATTTGCCCCTTAAAATAAAAATATTTTAGCTCGCTCTTTTCTATTCCAATATCCATTGAAATACACGGGGTCTGACTAATACCTGTAAAACAATCAGTCATGACGGTTGATTCTTATACCCAGTTTGCTACTCCAGCAAGTAGCCTGAGCCTTAGTGACGACCTAGCAAGTTGTTTCCCAAACTGAATAAATAGCACAGATATAAACTGCTAGTTCAGTCTTGTAGTGACTAAGATATCTGCTGAAAAAAATCATTTTTTCCAGTCCAAAAGTCTAAATGTATTGAAAAAACGTTGATGTATTCATTTCCAAAACGAACAACATGTTTTTATCTAATGAAATATTCAGCTTCAGTCCAGATTAGTCGACCTTTAGTTCTTCAAAAACATTTTCCTCTGCGCTCACTAAACTGTTTAAACTCCAATGTGTTTTAAACAAATTACACACACCTGAATTAACGAGGTAAATGTCTAGCAGACCAATCAGATTGCTCGGGTAGGAACTACTTGTTGTATTGTACTGAAGTTGCTACATTTATGCTACATTTCGAGGACTATAAGAAGCCCTGGTGTCGTGATAATTTCAAATAAATGCATTTATCATAAGTCACTTTGGACAGAAGCACCTGTCGAATTAACACGATCTAACGTAAGAATAAAACCAAGAAAATTTTACATTTGTTTTCCCGTTCATCATCTTGAGATGACAGCTCAGATGTTAGAATGACATGACACATTTTCTGTTTGGATCCTTTGTTTTGTTCCTGTAAAACATATTAAGCACTCTGGTGTATCA
The DNA here is from genome assembly GCF_000972845.2 of Larimichthys crocea. Lineage (NCBI taxonomy): Eukaryota > Metazoa > Chordata > Actinopteri > Sciaenidae > Larimichthys > Larimichthys crocea. Next base: position 7,267,537 of record NC_040021.1, read on the forward strand.
ACAGTACAGACTGGTGTATCCTTGAAACTAATTAGTTCATACATATAATCCAAAGGCAGAAGTGTTTATAGCTTTTTTAAATGGTCAAACATGATAAAGAGAGAGCGTGAGATGTTTTCATTTGCATAAAAAGTGATCAGAGATGTTTGTTCTGCTTTGTTTGAAAGTCTACAAAAGCTTTAAACCACTTCCAGTGTATTATTCCTCCAAAGTCTTTGAAACATGAACTCACTCTGGATGTGACATGATATTAAAAACCTCTATGTTAATTATTCCCACAGGCGAGCAGAATCCATATAAGGAAGTGTACCCGGAGATGTGGGCAGAGCCCGAGGCGGCGTACACGCCTCCACCTGCCAAGAAACCGCGCAAGAACGCAGCTGAGAAAGCAAAGATCAGAGAGGTGATCGACGAAGGGACCAGAGGTAAACATGCAAACATTCATTTTCAGCTGGAGCTAGTCATTTTTTAAAAAACAAACAAACCTACGACTTCTCGGGATGTTTACTGAAAAATGTGACTGAGCTGTTTCGCTCAGAGACAAAATGTTTGAAAGAATACCAAGGACTTTTAAGTTTAATAAGAGGTTTTTGCTCATTGTTTCTTCTTATATTGCCTGCGCTTGACCAGCACCTGAATATCTTACTGACTGCTTTTATTCAGGTCAATTATACATGTTTTTGTACAGTTTTCATACAGAGTAAGACCCAGAATATTATGTCAGAAAAAATACAAAAAAACAAATAAGATAAATTTATGAATAACTGCATTTAACATGAACAAACTCACACACATCACACACCTCGCCTCCAAAATCACCGGTCTCTCCACCTCCAACCTCTCAGACCTGTAACCGTAAAGTCATTACACCCAGAGCACACAGTAGAGCGCATGACTCCAGCCACCCCCTCAACTCATCCTTCACACTGCTCCCATCTGGTCACAGATACAGGTCTCTGGCTTGTAAGCGAGCGCGCTATGGCAGGAGTTTTGTCCCTTCTACTACAGCGTCTCTTAACAAAACACCGTCATGTGCTGAGAGCTATATGGGTGGAAAATGTGCTCTATGAATGTTTATTTTTGTAGCTGCGTGTATCTATGTGAAAAATGTGTTGGTGTGTGTATTTTGTGTTTCAGAGAGACTCATACATGAGATCAAAAAGAAGACCAGGAACATTGATGGTAAAAGTTTCACATTTAAATGTAGACTTGAAATAAAGAAGTGATGTATTACTTACATCGTCTTTAAGCCTTTGGCTTACAGACGATGGTTTATACAGTTTACTCAACCCCGGTTATAGAGATGAATAAAAGCTCATTTTTATCGCCTACCCTTGTAGTGAGTCATACTTCAGTCACTGCTGAACAGCGTTAACAATCACAATTTATCCAACGTATCGCTCTAAATTAGTTGGAAAGGTCACAAGCTATTAAATATAAGACCTGCATCATTATTTAAGAAAGTATGAACCCTCTGACGCAAAATTAAATTATTATATTATCAGACGTTTTTTTTTTCCATTCTCAACCAACACAGGGTGTAACCTGAAGTGTCATTACACTGTTTAATAGGCTGTTATTACATTATCAGTGGTTTCGTTCCTGTTTAATACAGAAACAAGGTCAGTAAGGTCAATCAGGGTGAATGATACGCCTAAATTAAATTACTTGAATCTTAAATTAAATTAAAGGTTCAGTCTGTGTACAGTGTTTCTGTAGCTCAGAGGGAAAATCCAGTTCTTGTCCCTGTTTAAATTTTCGGCTTTTAGCTGATTTATTTTATTTAAGACCTACGCTACAGTAATAATTCACCATGAGCTTATGAGCTGGGAAGTTAATTTAAACTTATAAATCACCTTGCCAAGTAATTATTCAGTCTTTGTTATTGATCGTGAGCACATTGTGTTTTTTTATTGTGGGAGTAAAAGTCTCGCATTAGTTTAATCAAAATGTTGAACAAAGTGTTAAATATAACATCGTGTGTGTTTGTTCAGATATCTGCATCTCCTGTGGGAGCCTCAACGTCTCTCTGGAGCATCCTCTCTTCGGAGGAGCGATGTGCCAGGGCTGCAAAGTAAGAAACCTTCCAGAGAAGGTCACTTTCGGTCGCTAATTTAATGTTTTTATTATGTAATCGTGTAATGATGATGTGATCACATTGTGAGGCCATTTGACAAAATTCTGAAGTATTTTTCCAATGCATTTGAGAAGTCTGGTGTGTAATGGATAACAAGGAAAACGGAAGTTAATTGCATCAAACATCAGCCTTGATATAGTGAAATATACACTCAGCGGCCACTTTGTTAGGTACACCTTACTAGTACCAGCTTGTACCCTGTTCTGCCTTCAACAAGGTCCTGGAGACATTGCTCAGAAGTTTTGGTCCACGTTGACGTGATAGCATCAAACTTGTTGCTGCAGATTTGTCGGTTGCACATGAACTCATTGTGATGTTTAAGAGTCCAGTTTGAGATGACCGGAGTGATGTGACATGGCACATTATCCTGCTGGAAGTAGCCATCAGAAGATGTGTTCACTTGTCATAAAGGGACAGACATGGCCCAGAACAATACTCATGTAGGCTGAGGTGTTTAAACGATGGTCAATTGGTACTAAAGGGCCCAAAGTGTGCCAAGAAAATATCCCCCACACCTTTACACCACCACCACCAGCCTGAACTGTTCATACAAGGCAGTATAGATCCATGCTTTCATGTTGTACCTAATGTACAGTGTATACTGTATATAATGCATGAATATTGAATGAATATATATACTTATAGACTCAGGCAGCATGTGACTGAATGTAAGAACACGTACCAAACATGTCTGCATACAACAACTAATGATCGTTTCATCATTATTTTCTGTTTGTTTTGTCTGTAAAATATGAATATGTGTAACTTCAGATTGTTTCACAAAGTTATAAAACAGAGAAAATCCTCAAATCTTCACATTTTAGAAGCTGGAAACAAAAAAATGTTTGACGGTTTCGCTTGATGAATTACTTTACACCAACAAATAACCACGGAAGTTACATTTCCTCGGTGGGCCAAATCCTCCATTTCACTCTGAAAATATTGATCTTGAACATTGGTTGAATGTTGGTTATGTCTGGGACACATGAAAAACACAACAAAGACCCTCTTTGCCCTCCTTATTCTGGCAGAACTCGTTCCTGGAGTGTGCCTACCAGTATGACGACGACGGCTACCAGTCCTACTGCACCATCTGCTGTGGAGGCAGGGAAGTGCTTATGTGTGGCAACAACAACTGCTGTAGGTCAGTACAATACTGTGTATACACTGTTGAGGTTTGGTGACTGGCAAGCAGCCGTCGCTTCTTTTTGTGGCCGGGAATAAGGTTTTAGATTTCACATCAACAGAAACAATTTACCCAGAAATGTCATAAGTGATTTATGACTCCCTTTATTGGTGACTAAGTCAGCCAACCAGATTTATTTCTATGTATATACAGTTTATTTTGGCATCTCAAAACTGACCTCATCACTGCAAACTTACTCAGATACTGTAGTGGTGGACGAAATACCACAATACCACAGTGTAAATATACTCTGCTACAAGTAAAACATTAAAAGTCTTACTTATGTTCAAGTACAAAAGCTTCAAAATATACTTAATACATATATAATACATCAATATTAGAAATATTTTCTTACTGGAACTAATGACCATTTTATTATTGTTATTTTTTGTAATTAATGGATTATTTGTTATGTCTATGAAATGGGAAACATAACTTCACCAAGCCTGAAGTGACATCTTCAGATCTTTACCCAAATATATTCAGTTCAAACTCATATGCAAGTAAAAGTACAAAAGCATCAAAATATACTTATTTGACATAGAAACACAGAGCAACCACTTTATTTGGTACACGTGTACAATCCAATGCAACAACTCTGACATAAATTCAACTTTTATGAAGCTCATAATGTTTCAGTTTGAATTCTGAAAATGATATGCCCATTTTGAATTTGTTCGGACAGTAGCAACACAAGAGACTGGAGAAGTTTCTAACAGGAATTCAAAAAGTACAAAAGCATCAGAATATATTTAAAAAGTACCAAAAAACTAAAAGTACTTATTCTGCAGGATGACTGTATTTGAATGTGACACAGCATCATTAACGTTGCAGCTGATAGATGTGGGGCTGATTTAAAGCACTTTATAAATGTAGTGGGGAAGTATAAAATGGAAATACTCAAGTAGTAGTTTATATTTTGTACTTGAGTGAATGTACTTAGTTACTTTCCACCACTGGAATCCCAAAACTGCAACAGAGAAGGTTAAATTACAGAAGGTGTAAACACAGTCCAAGTCCACCTGATATACAGAAGCTACACACAAAATTAATTAGACCATATTAAACACACAAAACATGTTGTGTGTGTGTGTGTGTGTGTGTGTGTGTGTGTGTGTGTGTGTGTGTGTGTGTGTGTGTGCGCAGGTGTTTCTGTGTGGAGTGTGTGGATCTGTTGGTAGGAACCGGCTCTGCGGCAGCGGCCATCAAAGAAGACCCGTGGAACTGCTACATGTGCGGCGCCCGGAGCACCTACGGGTTACTGCGACGACGGGACGACTGGCCCTGCAGACTACAGCACTTCTTTGCCAACAACCATGAACAGGAATTCGTAAGTGTGACAGCTTCCACTCCTGACCTTCATCATACATTAAATATGCAGTATGTAGTGTGTCCGTAGAGTAACTATGAAGTAAATTTGTATTTTTTATTTGACGGTGTAGAGTATTAAAATTAAAAGTGCTCATGATTCAGAAGGACCAATATATTATATTTCTGATTCCTGATTCCTGATCCCCTATTCCTTCTACGACTATTACAACAACGCTCATCCCCAAACATAAATTTCCAGAAAAATCAGGCAGCATTCATCACCGTTAAACGATAAACATTAATATCCAGAGATCAGCAAGGCTTCTGCCCCAGGGCTTGTCTCATTTAAATTATCCATGAAGTCTAATACACATCAAAACAAATCGTGTTCACGTTCAATTATTGATGCTTTTCAGCAGATGATGGTCATAAATAAACCTACTGTTGTGTGCAGCTCTCTCCACAGACTGTAAACTTTAGTGTCTATCTCATCTTTGTTCTCATCAATCGTTTTTTTTTTTTTAGGAGCCAGCTAAGTTGTATCCTCCAGTCGCAGCAGAGAAGAGGAAACCGATCAGAGTTCTCTCGCTGTTTGACGGCATTGCAACAGGTACATAATGTATATTTTTTATTATTAATAGACAATAGATGGGTGTGAAGGTCTGCACAGAGCTTGACTTTGGTGATCACTTGGGCCTTGACTTTTCCTCTAGCGCCACCATGAGGTTCAAATTTGTAGTTCTGAGTAAAATTCTACAACTTTGACCAATCATGTTTGTTTGCTTTGATCGAAAGACTTCTCTAACCTTCAGGTCATTACTGAAATGACAAATGAAAATGTGTGTGTGTGTGTGAACTCAGGTCTGTTGGTGCTGAAGGATTTGGGCATCCAAGTTGACAAGTACGTGGCGTCTGAGGTGTGTGAAGACTCCATCACTGTCGGCATGGTTCGACATCACGGTCGCATCATGTACGTGGGTGACGTACGCAACGTAACACACAAACATGTAAGTGAAATTCCTCCTCACAGAATCATTTATTATCTGTAACACACCAGAGATTCATACCTGAATTGATAGAGAAACTCTCATCTCTTCTGACATGCTGTTGTTAACTCCTTTTATTAGATCGAAGAGTGGGGACCATTCGACCTGGTGATCGGAGGAAGCCCCTGCAACGACCTCTCTATAGTCAACCCTGCAAGAAAAGGCCTTTACGGTAAGAAGCTGTTAATGTAGTCTGCTGCGTTCAAAACTATGAATAAATAAAATAAATTACCTGAAGTATAACTGCTCAGAGGCGCTGACGATTGTCTTATGTTATAATATGGAGGCTGAACTTTCTCTCTCCACCTGCAGAGGGAACCGGACGGTTGTTTTTCGAGTTTTACCGTCTGCTGCACGAGGCTCGACCAAAGCCGGGCGATGAGCGGCCTTTCTTTTGGCTCTTTGAGAACGTGGTCGCTATGGGAGTTAGCGACAAACGGGACATCTCCCGCTTTTTAGAGGTAGCATGAACACGGCAGCTAAACACAGTTATGAAATACATGCATATAAATACAGATTTCAGTGAGCGGTGACTGAAGCAGGAGAGAGAAGAATGTAAAGATTTACACTGCTCTGTCAGGAAAGACTATACAAGGTTATTTTTAGATACTTCAAGATGCTTTTTATAGCAGTCCAGAAAATAACTGCAGCAAGCAAAATACACAGATAACACAAGAGAACTTAAGCATGATTTTTAGGTTTGTTTCACACCAGCTGTAATTGGTATTTAGCAGCCCCAGTTCAGAGTACGATATCACGTAAATATGGACAGCTGTACTCGTGTATTTGTTATGATTACATTACTTATGATCAAAATCTAAGCAGTTTAACAGCTAATCATCAAGCAAGGTCAACAACACAAGACATAGCAGCCAGCTAATATTACTTACTCGTCTAACAGCAGTCAGCCCAGCTCGGCGTCTGTCTTTCAGCCTTTTATTTCACCAAGCTCTCGCCAACGACTAAAAATCAGTCCCAGATTTACTCTTGTCTGGTGACTTGTTGCTTGTTCACTCTCTCCCTTTCTCTTCTTAGCTTCCTCCGTCATCGTCCTCTTCGCTCTCTTCTCCTCTGCCATTATGTACATGTTGAACCAGGTTACATTGTCCACTTGCCTAGCTCTGTTTTTTTCATGGCGTGGCACCGCTGGCCTGAAAAGCTCCTCTTACCGGTGGTCCAAAACTTGTATCATACAAACACTAAAAGCAGAAAACATTTTCTCCATAACATATGATCCAGTTCCATCAAAATCCGTAATAGTTGGTCAGTGTATCATCAACATGATTTAAAAACTGCTAATTTATGATAAACTTGTGGTGTTTTGTTTTTACCAGTATGATAATATACTGATCTACAGTTTAGTGAGAGTCTTAAGTGAAACGGGAAGTAACCTTTCTGTTCCTCTGCAGTGTAACCCAGTGATGATCGACGCCAAGGAGGTCTCTGCTGCCCATCGCGCTCGCTACTTCTGGGGAAACCTGCCAGGCATGTCCAGGTGATACAAACACTCTTCACCGTTATGATCAGATCACTCCCATCAAAGCTGATACATGTTTTAACACTTTGTTCTTCACCCTCAGACCTCTGACACCCATGACGAATGACAAGCTGGACCTACAGGAGTGCCTCGAGCACGGACGTACAGCCAAGGTATCCCCACCTGTGAGTGTATGTATGTGTGTGTGTCTGCGCTTATTGTATGTAGAACTTTCTGACTAGCAGTGAGCAGGATTGAGGGTTTGGTAAAAGTTTTGAATGTGGAAAGTTTTTAATGAACTGATGAGTTTGCAGCATCCAAAGGTTAATGTCTGGGATGTATGGAAATTGAAAAATAAGACAAAAATGTTCATTTTTACTGCTGCTACTGTTGAGCAACAGTTAGTTCTTTATCAAATAACGGTTTGTTGAAGATGACTTTAGTCTTACATACATACTTCTGTACAAAAGGAGGATAGCTGTAGGATTAAATAAGGATTTGCGTGTGTGTGTCTGTCTGTCTGTTTGTGTGTGTTTGTGTGTGTTTGGTTCTGGATGTTAATTCCAGTTTGAGAAGTTGCGTACGATAACGACACGCTCCAACTCTGTGAAGCAGGGGAAAGACGAGCATTTCCCCGTCTTCATGGACAACAAGGAGGACATCCTCTGGTGTACCGAGATGGAAAGGTACAGTGGTGTGTGTTTGTCGTGTGTGTGTGTGTCTCTCTAATTTAATTATTGAGTGTATTTCTGGATGATGTTGTGACGTTCATGTGGATTACGTTTGTATTTCTAATCTACCACAGCTACTGTGGTTGCATGGCATTGTAGTACGTTATTGACGAGTTTATTAAATGTCATTTTTGTTCCGTGTGTTTTAGCTCTGTGTCTGTTACCTCTCTATAAACCTTTATCAACCAACTGATACAGTTTTCAAATCATCATGGTGGCCAAATTCAGTCATACAAACCGTAGTCTTGTCTTTTTGTGCAGCATTTGGAGAGTTTCTGTTAAAACACTGAAAAATAATCATCTGTCAGAGGCTATAAATAATTCATAATCCAGGGTTACAGGTGTTTTACTGAATAGTGACAGATGTCAAAACCCAAAAATATTAAAATTCACAACAATATGAAAAATCACTCAAAGATTCACTCCTCAGATTTGTGAAAATGTTTCTTGAAAAACTCTCTTGTCAATCACCTGTTGATTAACTGACTAATTGTCTCAGCTGTTCCAACTAAAAATAAATAACTAAACGTTGTGTGTGTTCTCAGGGTGTTCGGTTTCCCCGTCCACTACACCGACGTGTCCAACATGAGTCGTCTGGCCAGGCAAAGGCTGCTGGGACGTTCCTGGAGCGTCCCCGTCATCAGGCACCTCTTCGCCCCGCTCAAGGAGTATTTCGCCTGCAACTAGCCACACACCAACAACTCTCTCTCTGTCGCATACACACACACAGACACACACACACACACACACACACACACATATATACATAAAGAGTATGTAATGACAGACACGGACAGATAACTACACACAGTATAGAGCTAGTACATGAAGGTTGGCTGACGCGGGATGACACAGATCACCAGACATACACACATATACACACACACATTGTAAAGGACTGCTTCCGTAGATCCCATGTAGACCACTGGCTGACCTTAGTCCCCTGGTGCTACCTTGCTGATACACACACACACACACACACACTGGTGCAGGATCTCTGTACTGTATTTGTTCACACGCAACTTCCTGTCCAACCTTGAAAATGGTGTCTTCTGGCTTTACTGTGTCCTCGGAGTTGGAGTTAAAAAACTCAAGGTGGGACAAAGATGCCCCGATTTTTCTGTTTCTAACAACATCAAAACACCAATGAATCCCTCTAACACTTATCTTACTGTATTCATGCGTAGTGACAGTGCTGCTGGTGTATTACAGTGCAATGAACACAAACATACAAACACACGCATACATACACGCACACAAACACACACCAGTTAACGCTCGTGGTGCTGGTCAGGCAGCGATAGAGTCCAAATGGTGCCACTTTATTACAAAAAGTTTTTGGTGCTCTTGAGGAGACTGATCTGTCTCTGGTTGTTCCATTCGCTACTGTGTCCCTTAATTGAGTTAAAACAAACGTAGGTGGGGGCAACATAAGGCAAGAGAGGTGACTTTTAACATCTATTTATTTGAGAGTGTGTAAAAGGAGAGAAAACAAGGCAACTGTGTTCAGATAGATTCATGTGAAGCCTTTTTTTAAACGTGACTACGACTAAATCAGGTGGTAAAAGCTGCTCTGGAGGTAAAAATGATTTTAACAGTTCAGTGGGCCGAGCCAAAAAACACTTTAACACCCAAAAAAAAAAAAAAAGGTCTTTATCTTCCCCTTGACCATGTTGGGCTGTCATCAGTGATGTCTGCTATATGAAAAACTGAAATAAAAAACACTTTCTGGGGATCTTTTCCTTGATGTTTGCAACCGTGTATCTGCTTTAATTGCTTAAAAAAAAAATCCAAATTTACTTCCACTAATAAAACAGCTAGTGTTCCTGGGGTCATAGACAAAATCTAGACATTGACAGATAAGAAAAATTAACAACAGGAAAATAAAATAATTGGTTAAAAAAAGGTTTGTAAGATTTAGTGGTATCTAGCGGTCCAGTTTCTGATAGTAAGCCCTCGCCTCACCCTCTCCTTCCTAGGGACTACAGTGTGTTGGGTCATGGCGGACTGCAAGAGGTCCTCCAACATCTGTAGATATAAAAGGTTCATTCTAGGGTCACAAAAACAGACAAATAACCCGTTTCCCCCTGTGACTATGCACTAATCAAAATATAGTTATTCACAGTATATTTCATTTCTGCCATTTTCTATAAATCGAGCTGCCTCAATCTGACACACTGGGCCTGTCAAACACGATTAATTTGGTGCATAATCTAAGAACAAAAAGCTGATTTGTGCCTTCAAGATCCTTATGCAAAGTCTCCTAACTGTCTCCTGTGTGTAGAGCGGCCTCTGGTGGTCAGACAGATCTTTATGAAGAGAGAAGCATAACATGGAAACACTCATGCTAGGTCAAAACAAACCTTTGTGTTCCACTGAGTTCGTGTTAGCAGTCACTGGATTAGGAAAAGACAGAATGAGGTTCAATACTTCATACTGGCCATCCTCATGTATAAAAATATAGAATATAGCTGCATGTCTGTCCACTATTAGGTTTCCGTACAACAAGCGCTTGTGTGCTCTTTAAAAACATATATGCTGTTTTATTATTTTTGGTGTTTTTTTTGCAATATTTCAGGCAGTGATTGTACATTAATGCTTTGGTGAATATGCTGTGATATACTGTACACTCGTAGCATTTTAGAAATGGCTTTATTTCCTCATGCAGCATTCGTAAAAAAGTGCTCTTGTATTGCATTGATTGCTGTTGCTCAAATGACTGTGATGTTCATTATTATTGGTGCAAAAAAAAAATTGCACTTTAGTAATTAAGCCACTTGCCTGATAAATGTCATAATACTGTAACGACCATGGCCATCTTTAATGGGATAATTTCATTATGTTGGCAGTGAAAAGGACACTATATTAAGCCTACAGTGGTCGTTATGTTGATGTGCTTTATGTTCAAATAATCTTTAAAGAAGAAGTCCAAAAAGAAAAAGCAGTTACACTGTGAAATTACAATATACAGTAGTCTTTCTATGTAGCCTGGTTAACTTCAGTGTGGCCCAGTTTGTTTTTACCCATCATGAGAGTGGCTTTTTTCATGTGTGACACATTATGCACAGTCTCTATAGATATCTGGGCAGTGTTGTAATATTCGAGATTGGTAGAATTGGAGAAATTTCTGAAGTCAATGGTGCGGTCAGGAAGGAAGAAAGTGTTCAGGAGCCTCTGATGTCATGCTGTATTATTTATTGATGCTTGGCCAAGGAGAATGAGAGACACTCTCAAAGTACGTCAGAAGTGCCTGAGTCGGTCTATACGCCCAGAATTAAAGAGAATGTTTTTACCCATGGAGGTGTTATTGTCAACATATTCTAGTCTGGAGACACAGATGTCTGTTTACGCAGATTGTAACGTCAACGGCAAGCTATCTATTTATGTCTAGGAAGGCAGCAATAGGTCTCTTCGACCCTGGCCACCACAGTGTTGAGATAGACTGGCACCTACTGTTCTCAACCAAAGCCAAACAACTAATACTGCTGAAGACCTCAAGGCCCACATGTGACCTGGTGTAACCTAAGGATAGAAAAGTCTCTGTCTCATCTCGGTCTCAGATCTACCTAAGTAGGCTATATACTGTCTTGTCTTGACTTCATCTTAACCCCCTTAAATTCTTGGTCTTGTCTCTGTGTCGATACATTCTGGTCTTGGTCATGCCTTGGTCTTGGTTTAGGCGGTCTTGACTACAGCACTGTTTCTGGGTAAGGAAGCTGTAAAGATAATATGCAATTCCTGAACAGGGACATGCATGTACTAAAGATCCCCATAATCCAATATAGGTAAAGACGTAGCAGCAAGAAGTCTCATAACTTCTTTCTGAAATAGAATTAGAAAACAACATGCACTTGGTTTTGTCAGCATTTAGAACAAGTTTCAGGTGAGACAAGGTTTATAAGCACTCCACAATGGTCATCAAATAACTGTATGATCAGCATACAAATGAAAATCAGCATTTTTCATTCTTTGACTCAAATTAGTTATAAAAATAATAGTAAGTAATAGTAAAAAAGAAGTGGGCTGAGCTCAGAGCCCTGTGGAACACCCATGCACATCCACATCTGTAACTACAGTAACTACTTCATCTGATGAGATTATTTCTGCTTCCAGAGCAGCACTGCCTCTGTAAAAAACGTGAATTAAAACCCAAATGGATTTACAATGACACTGACAGGACAGTCAAGAGGGGATTTAATCTGAACGCTTCCAGTTACTACACAGCTTCTCTTGTGTCTCTGTCTCAGTGTTGCCATCTTTTGTCTGGAGATAAATGGATCGGTAGTCACCGCCCGCCTGTCCTTGCAGTTTTATTCTCCTACTTTGCTTCATAGGGATCCAAAATGTCCTCCAATAATCACAGCGATATCTAGTGAAACCAGACCTTTAATCTATAGACACTATGCTGGTTTTCTACTTCCTGCGACTGAAACAGATAGCCCTGTATAAATAACAGGTACTCCCTTATATCAGATAGACACACCTGTGCCACCTATCTTGGGTGTTTTCTTCTGCCTTTTGCCCAATGCATGCTGGGATAAACCTGCAACTTGAATAGGAATAAGCAAGTAAAACAAAAAATGACTTGTAATCAAATAAAATGTTTCCAAGACTCTTACACACATAGACGTTATGTGTAAAATCCAAACTGATGTTTTTATTTAGACAGGGCTGTCTTTTTGGGAAAACATCTCTTCAGTCTGGTGCTTTTGGTCCTCAGGTGACCATCTTTTTTCCGGGAAGCCTTCCGATCCTCTGACGTTCCTCAGAAACCAGCTTACAACTGGACACATGCAGTCTATGCTCACACACACACACACACCCACACCCACACACACACACACAAACTGCAACAAAAACCAACAATAAACCAGCAGGTTCAAAGTTTTTTCCATCACGTTTACTCTCCGTTTATATACAACCAACCAACCTTCAGGTGCTTTTTAAACTCTTTTTTACAGTGCTCTAGCAGGTCACAGACACATACATACATTTGCTGGAAACACAGTGCTCCTCCTTTTAGCATCAACGCACACACTCACACACACGCACACACACACATGCATACGCACTGTGTTTTTGCCGGCCGCCTGTTGACATCAGGCTTCCCACGGTGCTGTTGGGTGTCATCATCATCACCCCGCAGGGCTTGGTGCTCCCTTCCTCACCCAACCCAACGCACCCACTCCCCCAACCCCAAGGTGCTGCATGTCAGTCAGTCAGTGTAATATCTGATTCCATGTTAGATTAGGGAGTAATGATCATAATAATAATGGTAATAATAATTACAATAATAATCTGTTATTGTGTGTGTGTACTGTTCAAGGTTGGTGCTCAGTTCAGTTCACTCTCAGCCTAGAGGGGAGAGAGAGAGAGGCTAGAGAAAGCATATATTACAGTTAGTATAGTGACTTGTTCTATTGTACCCAAGGATGCCAGAAAAAATTGTTAAACCGGAGAGGTAAAGGACGCCCCCAAACCAGAGCCAGTTGAAATAACACCGAATACAGTGTAGGATGTTTTTCTAAATTGTTGTTGCAGATAAATTTTCTGTCAGATCAACAAACCAATTAATCAACTGATCAATTAAGCCCCTCCACACAGATGACACAAATTGAGAAAATCTTGGTTGTAAATCTGTGAATATCTGCGACAAGTTCATGGATCTACAACCAAGTCCAGTTGGTCCAGATTTTCTAAGAAAGATAACCTGGACGATTGAGAACCTTCGAGTTCACGTTAAAGGAGCAGTGTGTAGGATTTAGTGGCATCTAGTGGTGTAGTTGCTGATTGCAAGCCTCATCCTCTTCTTCCTAGTATGGTGGAGAAACTACGGTGACGACGAAAGGTGCGAAAAGCGCAAAATACTGTATCTAGAGCTAGTGTGTGCCTAGTTTGTCCGTTCTGTAATACTGTAGAAATATGGTGGTTCAACATGGTGGACTCGTAACATTGTTATTCATGTTATATTTTGTAAATAGAGCCCCCTAAATGCTACACACTGGACCTTTAAAATCAAACTAAGTACAATGGCTCAAAACCTCGTCATGGGGTCCTAACACAACTCTGAGGGTGTCACCAGATGATTTAAAAAAAAGTTTAGTTGCTTTGTTTTGTTTGGGGATATACTCTGACCTCATCATGGCCTCAACCAGCTAAAAATCACTCTGGTTGAACTGCATTTACATGAAGGCATTGCTTCATTTTAAGATGTCACAAGGCCAAATGCTTAAGAACCACTGTCGAGAGATAATAAACAAATCAAGGCGTAAGCTAAGAGAGATTTAAGACTTAAAAGATGTTTGGGAGGATGACTGAAAACATTACTATCGTGCATTTTATGAAGAGTTTCCTCACATAGCAGCTGTGAGTGTGTTGTAAATGGATCATAGTTTGTTAACATATACATGTCGTGGGCAGATGTTCATCTCATTTGGTGTTATTTCAACCTGTGTCTGTTTTAGAGTGCAGTCGGACTAAAGCGAGAGGAACGGCGTTGATATCTATAAATGATGGGTAACACGGTGATGATGTTTCTGTTCGCCTATTGACAGCTTTCAGGCTGAGTGACGCGTTGTTTTTCAACACTGATACACTTATTAACACATACACACAAAACACTGTTATTAACACACAGAGCGAACGACGCTCAGACGCAGAGATACATGCACAACACCTACAAATACAATGCTGTGGCGCATTCAGACACTCATCTCATGGACTTAATGAAAGATGAGCTTTTAGGAAAAAAGAGGACCTAGTGGTGTTTCAAAAGGTGCTAAAATTTTATCTGAAAATAAGAAAAATATATTGTTAGGAGTATAAATCAAGTTTGTCTTTACAATGACTGTATTTAAGTTTGTCGTAGTAATGAAAAGGCACTATTATTATTTTACTCTTGTATGAATATGAACTAATTAAAAAGGCATTTTAACTTTGTACTTGAACAATGTAAGAAATGAAACGTGAATAAAAAAAAAGACTGTTTCTTGTGATTTAGCCTGAAGGCTCGGTGTTATCTACCTTTATGTCAGTTATGGGTGTAACGACTCAGCTCCAATTCAAAAATTCAATTTGAGTTTCAGCTCATTTAACCGTCAGTTCCCTCTGCGTTGAAAGTTTGCTGACACAGTAACACTCGCAAAACTCTTGCAAGTGGCAGTTTGTCGACTTCTGAGAGTTTTTCGGAGGACAGCTAAAAACCTGATTACCCAAATAAAACATTGATTAAGAAGTGAAAATTGTTACACCCCTAATGTCAGTGTGTGTCTATGTGTTTTAAGGTTATGATGCATGTTCAGAGAAGGTAAATGTATCTACATGACTTAGAAATGTTATAATCTACACCACATCCTAAAAGACAAGGCAAATTTAAGCAGCCTTTATAGACGGAAAGTCTGTCCGTTTAACTTCTTTTTGGAGCTTTTTCAGGGGCCTTGTTGTGCGGGAAATTATGAAGTTGAGCTGAGCTACCAGGGTGCTGAAGACAGAAGTTGTGTCTTCTACCAGCCTCATAATAGATGAAGTCATGGTATAAACGCTCCAAATTGGCCTTAAAATGTGAGTTCAATGCCCTCCAGTGTTCTCTCTAAACTGATGTTTTCAGATAATATTCACAACATTGTTTAACCCCTTCTTTTTTTTTTGCTTTGTTGAGCGGGAAATTATGAAGCTTAAAGGCTCCAAGTCTCACCATGCAACTATACACACACCATATTTTACTAAGCTAGGCTGGTAGGTCTCAGTGAGGCTTTATGATACATTAAATCATGGTATAAATGCTCCGAATTGGCCTTAAATTTTGAATTAAATGCCCTGCAATGTTCCCTCCAAGCTGTTTACTAATCTACTCAGATAATATTTACTTACTGCGGTGCTCTTTTACTGACAATATGTTTGTCTGTTTCAGAAAATTATGAAGTTTTAAAGCTCCAGCTGTCACAAAACAACCATAAACACCATATTTTACTGAGCTACCAGGGTGCTGACGACTGAAATGTTGTGCTCCTAAGCATCAAAGAGCCCTAACAGCTTTAAAATAGATGAAGTCATGATATTTACGCCTCAAATTGGTCTTAAAATGTGAATTAAATGTCCTCCAATGTTCCCTCCAAGCTGCTAGTTTGCTAATCTGGACACAAATTATTTATTATACATGGATAATATTCAGAACGGTGTTGTTAATAAGTGCAGGGCCCTTTCATTGACATTTTTGGAGCAGGAAATTATGATATTTAAAAACTCCAGTTCTCTGCTTGTATATTCAAGGTGGAAAAGAAATTACTCATAAATAAGAAATACAAGATGTCATGCTGGCATTAAAGAGTGTTGTTTTGGTTATAAATTGTGAATTGAATGCCCTCCAATGTTCCCTTCCACCACAAATTATTCATCATACTCAGATAATATTCAATAAGTCATGATGCTTTGCTCTAATGTCGCTCCAGAAATGCTTTGACTCTACATCTGTACACAGACAGGTAGTAAATAAACCATTAGTTCACACCTGTAACCGTCCTCTGTTTACACTGCTCCCACCTCCTTAATTCCCACCACAGCACCAGTCAGTCATGCTGCCAAAGAGGAGCCCCTGGTCTCCACACTGTGGCCCTTCAGCCCCATATTGCTGCCTTCAAGTGCTCCTTGTAAGCTCTTTGGAGTGGAAGCGTGGCATTCAAGTACTGCGGGTCAGAAATTAATACCAAAGTGGAGAGGGTGGCTTAAGAGGATTTCTTAGAGTTCAGTCAGTGCAGAAGAAAATGGGAAAATGTAGCTTTTTTCTTATCGGGGCTGGAGGCTGAATGATGTTTTCATCAGTTTACAGCTTTGATAATGAAATATGAGCGGGAAATTCAATGTTCTACTGTTTTATGCAAGCTTAGTGAAGGGTGCATTAATCTAGGTTGGCATAAAATCATTTTTAACCACTGAGTGAGAAAGGTTCATATTTATTTTATGTACCTTACGGTATAAATTGTTGTCAATCCTCTCAAAATTATATAGATTTGCTTTGGTGAGAGTTTGGGCAGTGGTAGCAGTACTGATGTGTACTGACACGTATTGTCGGACTACAAAATACTATTCATTTAATTATAAGACACAAACTAAGAAGTAAGAAAAACATATTTAAATTACATTTTAATGACAGATTTAAATATTTGAAGGAAGTGAGTAAAATAAAATATATGTCATAAGTCAATTTATTTATATAGCACATTTAAATACAACAAGACATTGCCCAAAGTGCTGAACAATGTCAAGACAAAAACAAAAATACATTAGAAGGAAGGAAGAAAAAAAAGTAAATAAATAAAACAAGTTAAAGACAAATTAAGCAATTACTTAGAGCAATAAATAGTCATAGATACTGTAGACAATAACAGAATTGAAACTTATCAACTCCCCAACGCAAGCGTGAATAAATGTGTTTTTAATCCAAAAGAGCCCAAAAGATATGAAAAGAAAGAAAGAAACATGGCATCAAATTAAAAAGCTATATACATGACTACACCTTAAACTAAATAAATGAAGGTGCTGAAAGTCAAAGTAGTGTAATTATTATTGAGGTAATAGAGCAACTTTGTCTTACTAACGTAAAAAACAATATATTTACACTTAAAACAGTGTCAACACAAGCTTTATTAGTGGCTGTTCTGAATGATTGTATATTAATAATTTTATACTGAGCACCCATGTCTGTTTAGTGGATCAAATGCTCCAAAACAGCCAAAATTAAGACTACACTTTCAATCCCAATATATTTGTCTCAATTATATAAAGATATTCTGGAGTTAGAACAATTATTTCTAACTAACATAGAGCTACTATTTATTATTATTTATTTATTTAGATTCATATTTTTATGTTCATATATGTGCCTCACTGATTTAATAATTAAAAATGTAATCAGAATAGTTTACCTGTCAGTTCTTGAGCCACTAACCGCCAAATTTCCCACAGCACTTGAAGGCAGCACACGTCTCTGGAGTCAGGAGACACGCCCCTGTCTACTGAGAAGAGGAGACCCCATCGCCGGACACATCTCGTCTCCTATTGGTCCGCTTTTCCGTTGCTCAGGTTCGAACGCCTTCTGATTGGCTGCAGCCGGACCGTCGGCATTGAAGCATCTGCGGCTCGCGCTGTGCCAGCTGTCCTCGCGCACTCTGCTGGTGCTGGGCAACGGAGAGCGAGAGAGAGAGAGAGAGGCGCGTGCTAGAAGGAGGATCTGTGAATCTGGAGAAAATTAACGGGTAAGAAGCTAAAAATGTGTAAAAAAATTAAGAATTTAACGTTAATTTTACAGCTTGACAAGAATTAATGGTCAATATTCTTATTTAGAGCGTTAAAAACCGTTGTTACATGTCGTCTGACGTTAATAACCGCAGCGTTCAAACGTTAATATACGTTAATTTTCCACTTTGGTACGTTAACGGTTAACAACGGTTAATTTCTGTGTCTCTTTTTAAATTCCCAGTCACGAAATGATGTGATTCTTCGTTTACACGTTAATTAACGTGATCCTGAATTATATGCTGAATGAAATTGTGTTAATTTCACATATAAACCTGAAAGAAAAAAAAAAAAAACGGAAGATTGGTCCGTATGTTGCAGCCAAGCATCGTCTGCCTTTAGGCGACGAAATGTGTGTGTGTGTGTGTGTGTGTGTGTGTGTGTGTGTGTGTGTGTGTGTGTGTGTTTGGCGTGCCATCAGTGCAATACGGCTGTGTGTGTGTGCATGAGTGTGTGTTGGTGTTATGTAAGTCTCTTACTCGTTTATAGGTTATTCTACCACAAATATATCGAGTCACAGTGATGATGAAGAGGAAGGTCCGGAGTCGTCATGCATACAAACGAGCCTGCTAATGTCTGTTAGGTGTGTGTGTGTGTGTGTGTGTGCTGAACAGGTGATCTCCTGTTTTACCTTTGTTGGACTCTGTATGGAGAGATTTTCATGCAGACCTGGATCAGTTGGTGTTGAGGCCTTCATCATTTGGCTCTGTGCAGCACAGTGAATTGAATAAA
Source organism: Larimichthys crocea (assembly GCF_000972845.2). Taxonomy (NCBI): domain Eukaryota; kingdom Metazoa; phylum Chordata; class Actinopteri; family Sciaenidae; genus Larimichthys; species Larimichthys crocea. Next base: position 7,286,447 of record NC_040021.1, read on the forward strand.
TTAGAAAGCAGCCTGATTAGATGATGTAACCTGTTTGCCATCACATGGTAGGCTACATCATGGTTGCATCTATTCTGTTATTATCATATATAATTACTGTTTTTTTTGCATTATCTTCACAGATTTTCAATGAAATGTCATGTTGGAGAGGTTGTAATTAGACGAAGATAAATGGGCAGTTTGTACCTGTGACCCTGAAAAGGATGACTGATTTAGATGAAAGATGAATGGATATTTGAATAATAATATATGCCTTCTGTCTAATCATCGAGTCAAGTAATTGTTTTAGCAATATTCCAGTCGTATATATATGTTACTGTGAGCACACACATGTTTTGTGTGTGGCTCTACGTGGTCAATTTCACGAACCCTTTCAAGGAAGTGTCTTAAGTTTTAAGGCCTGGGTGTCGATTGGCCACGTCAGCAGGCAGAAGTGTTATTAGCTGATCTGAACGACAAGCTCTCTCGAAGACGGTGGGAAAAAGTCTGCCGTCATAGACGAGGGCGAGACCCGATGAATCATGGAAATGGTTATTAAGGGTGCACACTTTCACACAGCCTCTCCTCAAAAGGCACGTGTGGTGCTGCACTCGTGAAAAGTGATTGATTAGGACGCCGGGTAACACAGCCGGGAGAGCACATACCACGTGTCGAGTCCTTACTGCAGCAGCACGGGTTCAAGTCCAGCCAGAGGCCGTTTGCTGCATGCCATTCACTCTCCATCAATAAAGCAAACACACACACGTGGTCAATCACTGCGTGGAATGTGCATGATTGTCAGATTGTTTGTTGACATTACAGTAACTGTCAGATGTCCTGATTCTGGAGAGGCAGGAGAAGGTGTTTCAGATGCCGCTTGACCACCCGATCTGGGAATTCATCAGCTGTTGTCAACGATTTAACCTCTGGGGCCAACAGCCAATATTTTGGGGCTTCAGTGTAGCCTGGAAAACAGACACGACGTCCCCTGCAGTCAGATTAGCAACTTGACATGCAAGAATAACTAGAAAGAGAGACAGATATTTGCATATAAATGCAAAGAACTCTACTAAATCGACACCTCTCTTGCTCTCCACTGTTGCAAGCTTGATTTGTCAATATTACTCAGACTAAAAGAGAAATGCCAGAACACTTCCCATGGCAACATCTTGGTCCATTGCCTGCAGATCCTGCATTTATATTCAGATATCTGTTTGTAGAGATCAGAAGCATGCTGACTCTTTTGATGCTGGATATTGCAGGGTCGTCCTGTGAGGAGCATAAACGTGCTGCATGAGATTTTTCGACTAACCCGAGACAGCTGGAGCGAAGGGTAATAAGACACAACAATGGATGGACGTTTATCACAAAAATATAAAATATACAGCGCGATGAGCGTGCATGCAGAGACAGACAGAGTAATCCTCTGAGTGATGTCCTAGTTAGTTATGTGACGGCTGTGATTGTCTGTTTATCTGTGTGTGATTCACTAATGGCTCATTCATCCATGAACCTCCAGCAGCACCCACAGCTCTCCAGACCTCATCCTGTGTGCAAGCTCTATTTTTATCTCCGATTGGTTGTAAAGTTGCCTGATGCACGTTTGTTCAGCCTTTTTAAATAGCCCTACTGTTCACACACACACACACACACACACACACACACACACACTGTACACCGTCCCTCCCTGTGGCGATTAGTCTCCAGATCAAGCAGGAGTCGGGCAGCAGCTGTCCACTCCGTTCTTCTCACTTACAGCGTCACACACACATATTTCCATACCACACATGTAGCCTGCACTTGCCCAGACACCGACATCTGAGGACGTCAGCAGCTCTTAAGTCACATTCAAACTGTTTCTAAACGTGCACGCTTTGTTGTCTGAAAATAGATGCATCACAAACTGGAGGCTGTAATCTTTATGCTGCTTTTTTATTTGTTTCTGATCGCATGATAGATTTAGACGTGCTGACAATTCATTTCTTTATTAATAACATGTTTTGCTTGTTTATTTTAGTTTATATACTTCCCAAGGTGCTTTGACCTCTCTTAGTTTTTACTATGTTACTAAAATAATGACTTTTAGGTTACGTTAGTTTAAGCATTTAATTGAATAGAAATTTCTTCTTTATCAGATGATACCAAGCAACAACATTAAACATAAACAAATACATACAGAGAATGATTGTCACCTCACTTTCTTTTATTATCTAGTTCGACAGTCAGTCTCTAGCATAAACAGCTCTGCTCTAAAACAGTTAGTTGCCTGTTCCCAATGGGAGCACAGGACACCTGACCCGTCCACTCTGCCTTAGGGTTAGGGTTAGGGGTTAGGGTAAGCCAGTAGGGTGGGTCATGATCACTGACAGTAAAAAGAATGGATGTGTTATTATTGGAGCCGTTTCTGATACTGGTGTCAGTATTGAAACAACCATAAAATTAAAGGTTAGGGTTAGAAAACTTGACCAGTTCATGGTAAACAGCACCAAATGATAATAGGCTGGTGAATTGTTCAGGGTGTACCACGCCTGGATTAGGCTCCAGCACCCCGCAACTCAGATGAGGATAAGTGCTTACAGATAATGGATGGATGGAGCTCACATGCGTTATGACAGTTACACAACAGAAATAGTTTGAATCCTCAATGAAAGAATCAGAGGGTCTTTTCTTGTACAGTGTTGTCTCTGATGCAGAAACAGACTGACAGGAAGCTGCGAGATGGCTGTGTGTCTGGTATGACCATGTTGATGTGAAAAAATGTGTGTCTGAGTCTGGACTAAATCTGCCTGCTGCTCCTCATTCATTATTAATTAACACCCCCATTAAAACAATCTGTCTGCACAGAGAGGACAGGACTGTGTGTACATCTATAGTACATATGTGTGTGTGTGTGTGTGTGTGTGTGTGGTGTGTGTGTGTGTGTGTGTGTGTGTGTGTGTGTGTGTGTGTGTATGCTGAACCAGCTGGTCACAGGGCAAGTGAGAAACGCTGCCTGGTGTGTCCCGGTCAGTCAGTCAGTCTGTCTGTAATACCTGCTATGACACAGCAGAAAGTGATCACACACATTGTAGACCTGCACAAGTCTGACATAGATCTGCATGTTGGTCTTTGGAAGTGGCTCACATTCTGAGACACCAACCTGACCCGAGGAAGTAGCCCTGACAACCAGCAGTCCACTGCTCACAGCACTTCATGTCGCCTCACGTAACGTCCCGTCGCAACACCTCACGTTGCCTCATGTCCTATAACGTCTCCTCAGTCACATCTCGCCTCACGTCGACTCATATCACTTCAAGTTGGCCCACTTCTTGAGCCCAGTCTGTGTTTCTAATCCAAAAAATGTTATGTAAGGACGAACAAAATGTCTTTTCGTAGAAGAAAAATCAGTGGTAGATTATCAATACGGTGGGCGATATAATGAATGAAGCCAGATTGAAAACTTTATTTATTTATTAATTGTAAATCTCAGTTCACTCGTTAAACTTTGCAGTGACACCGGTTATATTATCCACTTGTCCAGCTCCGGGTCTGGCACGACACCGGCTCTGCTCCCTGTCAGCATTCCCCTATAACCTCCACTTTCCGGTGGTCCAAAAAACGGCTGTGGTACAAACACTAACACTCCCCCGGTGCTCTGAGCTCACAGTCCGGGCAGCCCGGCTAACAAACTGACTTAACAATAGCTATCAGCAGCTACAGTTTAGTGTCCATCAGGAAATTCTGTAAACATAGTGCCGTAAAGCGTTACGTACTTCTCTCTAATGACTCGGAGCACAAAGTTACGTAGTGTGAGAACAGACGTACAAATGACAGAGACACCATTCGCCTGATTACAAGTCAGTGTATCGTCAACATATTTTAAACTCTGTTAGTTTATGAGAGAAAAGTTACATAATGGCACGAAAACTACTAAAACAACAGACGCCACTATAGCTTAGGAGTCATACAGTGAGCACTCTGATTGTTGTGCTCCCTTCTTGTGAGCAGACAGAGGGCAGTAATTAAAAAGGAGTGTTAAAGGTGTCACTGTCCAGAATGTCAAATCTAAGTTGACTTTAATTTCCTCTGGCTTACAGTCTTGACAGACACACAAAGCTCCCAGTGTCTGATCGAGGTCTGTTTAGTCAGCGTTCACAGTCCCACCCACACAGTCAGTCAGCTGTGTGGGTTTGGATGGAGCTGACTGGAAAATAGTGACAGCAGCAGCTTCAGCCTTTAAACATCAGTAATAGAGTCATGTAGACATCACTCTGTCAACCTCACTGTTTCACACACACTCACTTCACTCGTCTGCCCTCGTCTCTTTAATCCTGCACAAGATGAAACACTGACACGTTTGAACGTGACGGCATCCAGGACAAAACCAAATAAAAACAGAACAAACACTGCATGTTACATGTCCAATAAATATAAGTGATTCATCTGTTTCATCCCATTTCTGTTTTTATCAGGCCATAACATCAGGATTTAATGCCAACAACACTCTGTATTTGTTATGTGTTAGCACAATTTAATATCAGAAGCTATATAACCAGCAGAACTCAATCAGTCATTTGATTTGGCATCAGGCCAACCGTCCCAGTATGGTATCAGTTTCTACTGGATTTACTGGACAGCGGCAGGTCGCTCTCTGTATAAGTGGTAGAGGTCTAGTTCAGTCAGTATCACCTACATACAGGAGTGACATACAGTGTATGAGTCGTCACAGATCTGCTTGTAGAAAAACAAACTTACTTCTGTTTTATATTCTGCTTTTCAACTTTTTATTTTTCCAAAAAAAAATATTTCACAGTTTTGTATCTCCTGAAATATTTGTCTAAAGAAATACGCTGTTTTGTGGACATGGCGAACTTTAAACATGAATGCAGCATTTAAATATAATAATATATTCTTTTATATAACCCACAGACAGTGTTGGGTCAGATTATTAAAGATCATTTTCAGTGTTGTAAACTGTAGTTGTTGTTGTTGTTGTTGTTGTTGTTGTTAGCACGGTTATCAGCCATCCACTGGCAATCCCATGACGCCTTGGGTTTAGTCTGTGTGGTCATCTATGTGGCAGCTCTGATTATAAACACATTGCACATTGGAATAAAATAACATTTATTTAGAGGGTTGATTGAACATTGGATATCATGTAAAACTAAAACTTGCCGTGTTTTAAATATATAATCAAAATGTAATCAATCAGTCCATGACAATTGGCCGAAAGAACAACAAAGAAAATATTTATATTACAATGACTGACCTGATGGGGGCGCTACAGTTAAAGGCCCGAAGGTCAAACAGGTTGAGCTTCGATCAGACAGACTACAGAAGGAAAATAGTTTTGTCATATTCATATATTAATTCAACAGCAAGTGAATTGGTAAATCAGTCTCAATGTTTTAGTATGCATCACCATACCATGACATGCCAATTGTGTGTGTGTGTGTGTGTGTGTGTGTGTGTGTGTGTGTGTGTGTGAGGCTTTTCCACTGAAAGCACTCCAGTTCTCATCCCCTGGGAAACCAGAGTCTTTTATTCGAGCTGCCAGGCCTTTAGGGCTTTCCATACTGCACCACCCCCCATCACCACGATGTTTACCACCATCACTTTATCTTTCATCTCGACACAATCATCCCCTTCTCCTCTTCATCACTGGATTCTTATTCCTCTGCCTCGTTCGCCATCGTGCCTTTCCCCTGTCAATTTTCTCTGGGTCTGACCCAGAGCTGAATGATTTCAGGTTAGATCTGAAGCAATCGTCTTACGATATGCCTCAGAGCAGGTCACTCTGACCTACACATTTATATTCAGACCAGTAAATATCATCAGCCTGGTAGATCTACCAGGCATATGTGGAATATTTTGGTATCTCTTGTATGTTTTTATCACATAAAAGTGACTTGACCAACATGCAAACATAAACCTAATGCATTCCTCTGAGTGAGACTTTCTGCCTTTCTTTCTCCACATCACTGGACCCATTTTAGTGTCATCAGTTCTGGGTTTAAATTTGTGGCTCTGGATGTTTTTCTCTCCTCATTATTCTGTTCACTATTCTCTTTCTTCTCCCGTCGCTGCCCTCCTCTCTGCTCTCCTTCCTCGCTCTATTCTTCCTCTCTTTTGAGCTGATTCTGTGTGACTGGGAGGCCATTGTGTCCCACCATCAAACACATTGCATACAGGCATCCATGCAGAATACACACACACACACACACACACAATCACACACACAGAGGGATGTTTGCTCTCAGTTTGTTGATCCCATTAGATGCTTGCTCGATCTGAAAGTATCACATATTGGATTAAAAAAAAAACACATGGCAAAATACAATTTTCATTTACAGGATACTTATTTAGACATTCACAGCAAAAATTGTACTAATCCATACATTTACTATACGTCACATTCATTCAGAATATATTTTATTTGGTGTTGGAATTTGAAGGTGAAGCCACATACCTGTACTGTGTATCATTCTTAGCCTTTGCGAGTAAAATTCTCTCTTATTAGGTTCAGGTGCTCTAAACAAGCTGACACTACTGTAAAATCCTTTTAAGTCTGTAATTATAAAATGCAAACCTTTTAAACCTGCATTGAGTTCATGAAAAATTCACCAGCACATAAACAGACTGTGACATGCACTGTAACTAACCTGAAATTACCATCGCCAGAAGTTCTAATTATCTTTTCTAAAGGAGGGGGCACGAATACCACCGGGCGTTCATTTTTAAAAGTGCACAGTGTGCAACATGCAACAGAAATGCCTGAAATTAGGTTAATTAGATCCATGTTTCCTATAAAATCATTGCATTGCTTTATATGTTTTATATGTTCATAAGTACAGCTGTAAACAACAATTATTTTCACCATGGGTCATTGAAATCCTTGAAAGTTTGTGAATTTGAGGGTAAAACACAAAACACAATCTGTATGTATCAAACTATGCTGTGTTAGGGTCCTTGAATTTGTAAGAATTTGGCCTGGAAAGTCTCGCTCATCAATCACAGCTGCATTCATTTAAGCTAAAAACAGAAGTTATATTTGATTTAAAATTTGATTACTCATCATCAGTCCTTGAGTCTGGAAATTTCAAATCAGTGAATATTTCTCATTTATTCTTTCTTCCTCCTGGCTGTACTCTGAGAATCTGTAACATTCCCACAGAACCTACAATAGATTTGTAAATTATAGATCCTCAGCTCGCCTCTTAATATTTCATAGGCTGAGCTGACACGCTAAAAGCTTGGAGGAAGTTTTCTGCCTGAATATGAGCAGAGTTGGTGTAATTATAGACGATTGTCCCCTCATGTTTTGGAAAACGGATGCAGCATTGTACCAATCTGTTTTTTTACTGAGATAATATATCTACATAACTTCTGTAACAAAGACTGTGAAACACATTCACTGCCACAAGCCACATGTGAGTACACGATACTACAGGATGTTGTTATTTGGCAAAATTCATGTTGGCGGTTGTTTTAGATTAGTTGTGGGAGGACTAAGCAAAGGATCTATAGATAGTCCAGCTTCCTACAACTGACTAGACAGGTGCAAGGCCAGGTTTAATTGTAGTTTTTGAAATATTGAACACATTAAATACTGAATTGAAACTATTTCTCCAGGGTTGTGAGGCTCATAGCTCATCATAGAGACGTAAACATTTCCCTGTGCTTCCTCTCTGTCTAGACTATTTTTGTTAACTCTTCTTGATCCTGTCCACCTCTTTGTCTCCATTCAAACACCTTTCTTTTACAATCTTCATGAATAAACTTCATTTACTTTGTGGTGAAATGCATCTGAGCACAGTCGAGTGGAACAAGTGTTTCCTGTTGGACTTCCACTCAAACATGCCAAATGAGTGACGCAGCAGCATTTTCTTGGTTATTTCCCAGTTTTTTCCCCACAAGAAGCTGCTTGTATCGAACTCGAGCTCTGTGTTAATGTGACCTTGATGTTAAATGTCTTTTTTGTTCCTCTGGCAGGATTATGGCTGCCAACATGGGGTCGATGCGTATCCTCATCAAGGGAGGGAAGGTGGTCAATGATGACTTCACCCAGGAAGCGGATGTCTACATTGAGAACGGCATCATTCAGCAGGTAGACCGCATTTAGACGCACATACTGTACACATGCATACACACATTAAAACATATGCTGCATCCTGACTTATTACTCGGTCATGCACACACCCCACACACACACTGTCCAGCTGTTAGCGTGACTCATTTCACAATAACACAGTACAAGAGAGCATGAACCATGCAGTGAACTCTGTGAGCCTTTCAAGATGATAGTGAACACTATAATTAGCTTGCAGAGCGTCGTCATGGAAATAAGCATCGGTTTATGTGAAGAGGATGCGTTTGACTCAGAAACCTGGAAAGCTGTACGACCGCTAAATCTCTCCACAGCAACGGCAGCACGCGAGCTTAAACAGTTTGTCTTTAACAGTGTTTCTTTTAATCTTTCAGTGCATTATGTAGGTGATAATGCACAACAAAGTGTGCAGATGTAAAAAAAAATAATGGCTAAAAAGTGAAGGCTACGAACACTGTAACGCAAAGCAGAGTGGTATTTCTCTTCTGGCTCCATCATACTCCCACTCAGCTGCAAAGTGTTGGCACTGTCTTTGTCAACGTTCAAGGATGGCCGTATCTTATTAACAGTCATGTTAGCTGCTCTGTGAGGCTGTACTTAAACACAGCTGTACTGCAAGCTACTGTCAGCATGCTTACATGCACAGTTACAACGCTAATATGCTGATGTTTAGCAGGTATGATGATAATCACAATAGTAGTTATAATAGTAGTATACTAGCTATAAAAATAAAAGAGATACAATAAATACAAGTAAACAAATAAATACAGAAATATACATTTTGGTGGGAAGTGTCAAACTGTGCTTCTGTTGGGAAGCTCATAAATGATCAACTATGGCATAATACTGAGACTAGACCATCGTGCAAAGGCACCGTCAGTGAAAGATGAGTGGCGTCTGAATTGATTGACGACAATCATGCAGCATAGATGAGACTGCTAACATTTGTTATTTAGCAGCAGACACAAAGTACAGCTGAGCCTGATGGGAATCTTTAGTTTTGCAGGTATTTGATCAATTCATCCAATAATTGTTGAGCTATTTCAGACCAAACATAAAAATCTGCATCAGGTTCATTGTGGTACAATGTGCCAAACGTCTCTCTTATCCAAAGAACCTTTGATGGACTCTCTTTTAATATGCCAGCTCAATTTAATGGACTACATTAAAGCTCCATTGACCCAAACGCCAGTGTCCTTCACAGCCCTTTATCGTCTTTATACATTCATTGGTTAAGATGCATGTTATCGGGACAGACCGCATATTAATGAAGTTGTGTAATTTGTGTGTTTGTGTTCTCCGTGGCAGGTTGGAAAGGAACTGATGATACCAGGCGGCGCCAAGGTGATTGACGCCTCTGGAAAGCTGGTGTTGCCGGGCGGAATAGACACCAGCGTGCATCTGCAGGAGACTTTCATGAACGCCAGCATTCAGGATGACTTCTACAGCGGGACCAAGGTACACACACACACACACACACACACAGGACTGTGTTATGACTAGGCTCGTCAGCATGCCTGTGATTAAACACATTTAGAAAGTAGAGACAGCTGTCATACACATTCTCTCTCTCTCTGTCTCTCTCTCTCTTTGTCTGTCTCTCTCTCACTCTCTCTTTTTCTATACTCAAATCTTCAGCCTGTTTTCAGCTTCATATGTTCATCAGGAAAAAATGACCACCATGTGTTCATCACACTGGTTGTGTAGGAAGTAAACCCAAACAGCTGTCAGAAAGTTTCTGGTCGAAAGCAAAGACTTCTCTCTTTACACACAGCTGTTCGCTCTGCCTTCATACTCGGGTTTATTAGTTAAATTCCTTCGGATGCTCTGCGTGTTTTCCGTTGATCTCCTGAGTCTCCGAGCAGAGAGGATGAATTAATAATTAGGAGACTTAAAAATTCAAAACAAGGAGTGTAATTGTTGCCTGCAGTGGTTTGTGTTGGAGGATGTTGTTGGTTGATTTTGTTGTTGTTGCCTGATTTTTATCACTGGGGGGTTCAAGTCAGTAACTGGGTGTACAAGTGTGTGGCAGTGATTATCGATAATGTAAACTGGGACAAAGATCAAATAAATTACATAGATAATGAGATAAAATATGAAGTTGCTTTACTTCCTTTTCTAATATAGTGAGGAAAGTATCTCTAATAATATTAAAAGATTTATGTATAAAAATAGATTTTGCTTATACTGTGTAAAGTATTATGCATGTGCTGTATTTGACATAAAGCAGCATATTTATCTTTATATTTTTATTTTGGCTAAGTCGCATGGTAACTATTAAAAGCGAAATATCATTGGACATTTCTGGGGTGTTCCTTAATAAACATTAGAAATTAGTTTATCTAACAGGGTTACATACAGTATGTATATGTCTCTATATGCACTTCTTCTAAACATTGCTGTGTGTGTTTGGAGGATTTTGTGGTAAATGCTGCAGGCGCTGTATCTCAGTGGTGTGAGTCTGAAGGAATGCCAACTGAAGAGCGGTGAGAGGAATTTGAGGCAGGATTGAATCGTCCATATGCCAGCTTTACCCGGCAACCCCCCAATTGCCAACCCCTACCCATTGACCTCGCTGCCGTGGCAACCAAGCCCAGCTCTCGGTGTGGAAGCGAGAGGAAGCAAACGTGTGCGCACGCATGGCCGTGGTAGTATTGTGTGGTCTCCATGGTGACTGCGTTGCCGCGGCAACGACTCATGTGCAATTGTGATAAACCCCCCAAAACTATTTCCCTCCCAATGCATCCTCTTCCCTCCCACCCATCGTTTTGTAACAGTCTGCTGCTTCCTCTCTCTCTCTTCCTTCGTTCCTTTCTTCCTCTCGACTGTTTCCTCTGCTTCACCCTCTTCTGTCTCACCCACTGCTGCCCTCTGGGACAAACTCAACATGACTGACAGCCGGACGAGAGATTTATATAACACGGTCAACTGTAGAAATGTGAAACACGCAGCGTAGATGTGTTTATACATTTGTGTGTCCAGATATTGACATTTCAACATGGGGACCTATGGAGTCTGACTCACTTCTATAGCCAGCCCCAAGAGTACGTTTGAGGAACTCTTATCTTGCTTTACAGGGGTTGAAATCATCTAAACCTAAACCCAAACCTACTCTACAACATTTGTACTATTAACTACAAACCAAATACACTATCCTGTACTAACACCGTACTTAAGTTTGAACCCCTCTCACTATCTACTGCTGTATTGATCAACCATATCCATAAAATTTTTATTTCAGATTGACTGAACTGGATCGCATCAGATGTTTTCCAAATACTCAGCTAGAATATTAGCAGTCCAGCTCTTTATCTCTCCCAGCAGGCACTGCAGAGATCTTTTTAATGTCTCTGCAGGCAGGAGAGGGAGATGAGGAGGAGGAGGAGGATGAAAGAAGATGAGGTGTTGAGCTGTAATGTGATGTATTGAGAGGTTCTGATAGAGGCTGATCAGAGCTGCAGTGGTAATCTGTCTGACACTGATAGCTTCTCCCAGAGTCAAGCCTACAGAGATCCTCTCAGATCAGTCATGTCAGACTCACTCTCAGAGTCTCCTCCTCTCTCACACATACAGAAAATGTCTTTTTTTTATTTTAGACCAGCAAATACTCACATTTAAAAGGTTGGAATCAGTGCTAAATCGATTATCAGCATAGCTGCCAGCAGTAGATGTTAATTTCCTTTCGATGGACTAACACCACACACTGAAAGATGCACATTTCCTCTCCCCCTCTCTGTCAGTTTCACTTTCTCATCATTGGATTATCGTCACAGCAGGGGTTGGGGGTCTTAAACAGTGCGGGGTATTCATGTCAAACACTGTTTGGGGTTTACAAATCACCAGCCACTTTAGCCGTGCTGTCAAGGGGCAGTAATATGTTTAAAGAACCCGAGGGGAGAGACAGTATGTGGGCTGTACTGGGACCTGTCAAGAGAGCTGTTACAACATAAGGGAAATACTGTCTAACAACAACGACAGCAAAGCGTCAAATCACTCGCATTGTTTACAGTATGTCACCCAGGAAGACCCACATACGTCCAATCAGCAGAGCCGTAAGACCACATTAAATAAACCTGGAAAGTAGATTGTGGACACCTTAGCTCAGGATTGTTCATCCCTACCACATGCTCACTTAACCATAACTGCAGCTGCAAGAAAACATGTAAAGATCCTTTAAGAGATGTCATATAAATAAGGTAACTGTAATGATCCCACAGTGGGGAAATTCACTTATTGCTGCAGCTCATATACACAAGGCTGATAAGAAATGACTCATAAATAATAAATATATGGAATAAAGTCATGAAGTCATGCTGGTGTTAAAGAGTTTGATGGCTGTTGGAATGAAGGACCTGTGGTAGAGCTCCTTCTTACATGGTGAAGGAGCTGTTTAAGGCCTCCACAGGAGGTGAGAGGAGTTGTTCATGATGGATGTTAGCTTTGATAACAATCCAATCCCTGGATGTCTTCATGGTTGTTTTGTTTTTTTCAGCTGGGCATGAACTTGTCTGCTCGCATGTGTAATGATGGATTTGACTGCAAAACTGTTTTTAAAAGTGAAATGTCTAAAAACTGCCTGGTCTGTCTGATCTCTACACTGTGTTGGAATGACGGTTTTATTCTGCTCAGCAACACAAATTACAAACTGTTTCATCACTGCAGCACAGCAGACTGGTGATGTATTGTGAACAATAGCTGCCTGTCACTGATCTAAAATTAGATGCTTATTTGGTGATTGTAGTTACACATGGAGCCTAAAAAGAGGAAACAAGGCAGGATGAAAGATCTTTGGCAGAGAAAAGTCAGGGACCGGCCTCTGAATCCCTCACACTGAAGAAAATTATAACGTTCAGTAAACAGACACATCTCTCCCTTTAGCTCCTTCATTCAGTTTCTTTCTCTGCTCTTCTGGAGACGTGTACTGGCAGTAAATTTTAATTAAGACTGTGCCGACAGACAGTGCAAATCCCACAATCCCCGGCTGAGTTCACGTCCTCTGACAGTGATCAATGACACGACACTCTTCATGCACACACGTATGCAGGGACGTTACTTGCTGACGCTGCAGATGATTCACACTGGTTACTATGGTAATGGGAAAAACTGGTAGCTTGTTGGCTGGTGGTGTTGTCAATTAAAAGCAGGTGACCCCGCCTCTGTCTGCGACGCATCTGGAGTCTGGAGGAAGGACTCCACGCTGACCCATAAATCAGAGCTGTTTTTGTCACATTTTATTCAGGCTAGAATGTAGAAATGATCAAGAATGTGCAGAGGAGTCATGTTACATGTTTTAATTTCTCTCTGTTGATTTCCTGTTATAAATGATTATTGCCCGTTTTCCCATCAGTGCAATATCTCTGTATGACTCTGTTAGAGGATATTGAATCTGTGACTGTTTTTGATGAAGAGATGAGGAGAATGAGGATGAGTTGGAGGAAGAGGGTGTGGACATGCGACAGGCATGGCTGAGCAGTATCTGTTGTCATGGCTACACAAAAGTGCACTTACCGTTCAGCCAGCTGAGACGAAGTCACAGCAAACCACTCCCTTCACATCATCGATTTTTCAGCCCATCATCCTCTTTTTCTCCTCTCTAACTTTGTCCATATTCTCCCTTTCTTTGCCAGTCATTTCCTCTCACATCCTCCTCTATTACAACAAACTGTTATGCATCAATCATGAACACTGATATAACTAGACATCTCCTGGTAACATGCAAAACAAACTGATATCTTGTACACAGAATAACAGCAGGAAGAAAAGAAATGCTACAAGCTTTATAGCTGTAAACTGATAGGGAGCGAACTTGTTCTGGATGTAAATGGATAAATTTAGTGTTTGTACAACTGGTAACAAGTCAGCGATACTATGATGAGGGAACAGTTCATAAAGAAACACTATTGCTCATTGTCACCAGGACAAACAGAGTCTATGTGCTTTACAGTGAAATCATTGTTCTCGTCTCTAATCAGTCTCTCTTTTCTCTTCCTCTGTCTCCCTCCTTCCTTCCTTACTTCCTCCCTAATTCACCTCTCCTCACCCCCCTCTCCTCACCCAGGCGGCTCTGATGGGTGGCACCACCATGGTGATGGCTCTGGTCCTGCCTGAACAACACTGCTCTCTGCTGGACGCCTACGAGAACTGCCGAGCTCTGGCTGACGCCAAGGCGTGCTGCGACTATGCTCTACACGTCGGGGTGACTTGGTGGGGACCGAAGGTGAGAGCCGGAGAGGACATGGACACACTTACACTGAAATCATTTACAAACACATTATCACTACATTGCATTATTATTTGTTGTTTCGCTCTTCAAGCCTCCCTGACTGAGTAATGAAGCAGCACATATTCATATGTGGGTGAAATGTGTCATGACCTACATTAAACCTTATATGAACTGGGTTAACACACATGCTCACTGGGCACATCAGGCAGAGTTTATGAGTCAACATGCCTCATTCAGCCTTTGGCATTAATGTCTGCGCTGCATCATCTGCTGACTCTGTGCATCTGCCACATCGTATTATTATATAGTAGCTATTAACATCCTTGTAATATCATGATATAAGAGGCTGCAACTAAGAATTATCAATTAATCTGGCAGTTGTTATTGATTAATTGATCAATCATTCAGTCTATTAAATGTAAAATACTTTAAAATGTCAGAGCCCAAGTACCAACCAACAGTCCAAAAGTTTCATGATTCCCATGATTCTCTTTGAAGTAATCATTATCTTCATTTTTTAATTGTAATTTAATGTTTAACATTATATTAAGCCTGAGTTAGCATACATTCAGACAGGATCAGGTGCTGCCGTGAATCGCTGTATTGTTGTGTGGTGGTGTGTGTGTGTGAGGAGGGTCAGAGGGGTTAGTAAATAGGAAATAACGTTTTTTTTCACTGATTTATCGGCTTTATCAAGTTGGACACTCCCTGCTGCCCACACCGCCACAGCCAAAACACACTACCCCCACTGTAATTCATGGAAAAACGTGTGTTTTTCCATGAATTAGAGTGGGGGTAGTGTGTTTTGAATTACACTGCAACACCAGATTCTGCCTGCGTATACCCTAATTTATGATTTATAGAAATTTACAATACTCAGAAACCTGAAATCTACGCCTGAAGCTTCTTCAGTTAGTCAAGTCAGTTTCAAAGTACAATGGCCCTTTAAATAGAGGAAGAGACTGCTTCTTTCTTATGGACAAAGTATTATCCTTCATTTGATGTTTGATGACCCTCTTACTGCAGTATTATTAGAATATTTCCTCATTAAACATCAGAAGGTTCCTGTTTGCTGCGTTTTTGAGTGAATTAAATTGATTTTCTGAGTGGTGAATGTTTTTGTGGGACTGTGATATTCACCAATGTGAATGTAACATGATCTCATTCTGGCTGCTCTCCAAGCTCATTTCATGCCCCATATAACACACACACACTCTATGCCCACATTTACACTGTCTAACGCTCTTCACTGTCAGCCTTTGCCAACTCAAACCAAAACCTTCTCAGTCCTCGGAGCTGATTGGCTACAAGCATCACTTCTGATCCCTGACCTCTGACCTTTGTGTCCTGCGCTCAGGTGCGTAATGAGATGGAGACCCTGGTGAGGGAGCACGGAGTGAACTCGTTCCAGATGTTCATGGCCTACAAAGACATGATGATGCTGAGGGACTCTGAGCTCTACCAGACGCTGCAGACCTGTAAAGACATCGGGGCCATCGCACGTGTCCACGCTGAGAACGGAGAGCTGGTGGCAGAGGTGCTCATCCAACAAAACACACTTCACTTACTGCCATTTTACCTTTTAATAAAGATGTTGAGCACAATTATTAGTTTTCACTTAACTAGTAACATTTAAGATGCTTTGACCATCTATATGTGTGCAGGGTTTTTTTTTTTACATGTGTGTGTGTTTGTGTGTTGTTAGAGTGCCAAAGAGGCTCTGGATTTGGGCATCAGTGGACCAGAGGGTATCGAGATCAGTCGACCAGAAGAGGTACGTTATTTCTTATTACTTAGTTATATTAAGCCCTACACATGCATCGATTGTATTTTGGACATGGAGTTGATACATGTCATCAACAAACATCCAACTTTCCTCACTAACTGGTCTATTTCCATAAACAAGCTGACCACGTCCACACAGTTCATGATAAAGACCTTATATATAAATGTACATATTAAACTTCTTCATCTTATTTTCTACAGCTGGAGTCTGAGGCTACTCACAGAGCTGTCACCATCGCCAACAGGGTAAACAGACACAAATATACAGATGTTAACATCCTGTCTGTGTGCAACTGTCTGTATGTTATTGATAAATGAATGAATGCTCTTGATTGCAGGCTCGCTGCCCAATCTACCTGGTGAATGTATCCAGTATGCCTGCTGGAGACATGATTGCTGCTGCTAAGATGCAAGGTGAGAGATTTGACCCTGATGATGATGATATAAAGTAGATGGAGACGATCTTCTTCTAACAGCCACCTTCCTCTCCTGTTTTATGTCTGTTCTGTCTGTGCAGGTAAGGTGGTCCACGCAGAGACCACAGTAGCTCACGCGGTGCTGAACGGGATGCAGTATTACCACCAGGACTGGGCACACGCTGCTGCCCACGTCATCGTCCCTCCCCTCCGCCTCGACCCTAACACCCCCAGCTTCCTCATGGGCCTGCTGGGAAAGTATGTAAACAGTCCTGACATTATGTTTTATCATACAGTTCATTAATTAGTGATAAATTAGATCTGTATGGTCGGTAAAGCATGTATATCCTGTTTCTAGTGACACTCTGAGCGTTGTGGCATCGGAGCACCGTCCATTCGGAATCAAGCAGAGAGCTTTGGGGAAAGAGGACTTCACAAAGATCCCTCACGGTGTGGCTGGAGTCCAGGACAGGATGAGCGTCATCTGGGAGAGGGGAGTGGTACGTACACACATCCAGTACACACACACACACACACAAACACCTTTCACCTTTCTGAACATGTTTTTTGTAGTAGAACACAACATATAGCAAATGTATTTAAAGATATTAAACATTGTGCAAAACAGGAATAGAAGTGTATAGAAAATTTTAAGAATGCCTGGATCTCGACAAGTTGACAGTTAACAATAAACAGTACATTTGTTATTATGACTAAAACTGGTCCGGCACACTTGAGGTCAAAACTAAAATTAGTTTGACCCCCCTGCTCTATAATAATATTAAATTAAATGCATTAATATTTGCAGGTTACAGGAAAGATGGATGAGAATCGTTTTGTGGCAGTGACGAGCTCCAACGCTGCAAAGATCTACAACCTGTACCCACGCAAGGGTCGCATCATCCCCGGGGCTGACGCTGACGTGGTGGTCTGGGATCCAGATGCAACAAGGTACGCGGTTACATTTCCGACATGAAGACGTGGCTCACAAACACACACTCGCCATTATTGCCTGAACAAACAACTCTGGCGTTAAATGGCTGTTGTGTCTGCGCAGGACGATCTCTGTGAGCACTCAGGTGCAGGGCGGAGACTTCAACCTGTACGAGGGGATGCGCTGCCACGGCGTTCCCCTGGTCACCATCAGCCGAGGACGTCTGGTGTGTGAGAACGGTGTGTTCATGTGCGCTGAGGGCTCTGGAAAGTTCTACCCACAGCGCACCTTCCCTGACTACCTCTACAAGAAGATGGTGCAGAGAGAAAAGGTGTGTTCACTATCATTCATTAAAGTTGAGTCAGAACAGTGGATGCTCATGCTGGGCTGTGCAGTGTCAGCCGACAGTGAACCTCCCGCAAACACAGCCATCATACTGAGTCTAACTGCACCGATTTGACAGTTTATATAAAGGATTTAATACTCTACTCTCTCTCTGTGCGCTGACACTGTTTTTCTGCTGCTGCTGTCTGCAAAAAACTCCTTCGTGCAGCGTCTGCACAGTTTGTTCTGCTCTGTTTTAGACACACTGGATGGTTTATACTGCTAACTTGTGGGAAATACTTTTCTATTTTTTATTTGTTGTATTTAGGTTAACACAGGGTCAACAATACAATAAAATATGTTCGATGAGAGAAGAACAGGTCAGCTCAGCATTGAGAGTACTAGCAGTGCTAAAAATAACAAAATAGAATAAGATAAGATTGATAGACTTTAATGATCCCAGAGCGAAATTCACTTGTCACTCGCACTATGAATATATAGAAAAAGTCATAAAGTCCTGCAAGAGTGTACTATACACTGTATAAATGTGAAAGGGTTGTTTGTCCTTATTCTTTATAAAGACTTTATTGCTGTTTATAATAGTGGCATTCAAATTTTTAGAAAGTAGAGAGTCTTGAGATTTTACCACAGAAATGTAAAAATATTTGGGGCGTACACAGGCAGAATATCTGGGTCATATGGTTAATTTTAGTCTGAATCTGTACTGAGCTTTAGTCTACTGTTGAGGATGTTCCTTAAGTTAAGAACTATAACTGTCAACTCAAATAAATCGCTGTCATCCTCATTTGCAATTTATGATGAGTGTTATCGACAGAGCTATTATTATCTTATCTGTTAATACTCCCTCAAGCAAAGAAGACCAGATCATAAAATGCATGTTCTTCATGAAGGAGACAAATAAAGAAGAGCAGAGTTGATGCCTCTATGAGCTCTGTGTGTGCTCTGTATTTATTCTCTACCTGTCACCTGTTTCAGAGTCAGGCTTATAAAGGGGTTGCTAGGGATCCGTACTCCGGTGACGTGGCCAAGGTGGCAAATGCCATGAAGAAGGAACTCGGTTTGGGCCCCATTGATGGTGACAATGCCGACAAAGGGCCCCCTGGTGCTCGGGTGCACCAGGGAGTCCGAGACCTCCATGAGTCGTCCTTTAGCCTCTCAGGTAGGCTGGAACAAAACGTAACTGTAGTTTTGGTGATTTCTATGTGCTCAAACTAAACACCCTGTTTTTTCTCTCAGGGTCTCAGGTCGACGACCACATCCCCAAGAGGTCCTCGGCTCGGATCCTGGCCCCTCCCGGCGGTCGCTCCAGTGGTATTTGGTAATCACTGATGCAGAGTGGAGCCTCAACCGTCCGACCCTCCTTGTTTTGTATAAATCTGAGCAACCAGGAAAACTGCACTGATTTTCAATCACAGTCAAGAAGGGAAATATAAATTCAAGCATGTGTCTGTGATCGGTGATCTGCCAAAGTGACTTTTACAACTTCTAATTTGTGTCTTAATTGGAGTGACTGACCTGATTAATTGCGACGAGAGTGAAGGGCTATCTATGAATTTAAAACGTTTTGCCAAATTCAAGCTGATCACACCAACATTGACAAAGTCTGCTCATCACCACCCTGCTTGTGTCCCGCTAAACTAAACAAACTGTGAAAGATCAAAACCAGTACAGTTTTTGATGGTTTGAACTAAAGTGATGTCGACTGAATTATTTAAAAATAGTAGAACTGGATTCAGTGAATTATCTATTATACCCCCGCCACTCACACACACATACACAAACATACGGTACACTGTAGACACCATAGCTTTAGACTCATATGAAGATGTGTGTGGATTCTGTTTGTGATTAAACGCCCGCTGTGCTCGGCTTCCTGCAGCACTGTGGGTTCCTCTAACTGTTTTTGTTTCCACTGGATGAACTGTGCTGTGTAGTGGTGACATCCAACTGCTTTAAACACCGTGTGATCTTACAGCTAAACTCTCTAAACGGAGTCAGACTCGACCTTATCCATCCTCATATTTTCACTGCCTCTGACTTAAACAACACTCACATATCCCAGAAACATTCCTGCCTCACCTGCAATGTAGCAGGGTCTATAGATGGAAGTATAGAACCTGTGGGCTGAGTACTGATCCCACAACACCTAAATGTAGGCTTGTCTGCCATGGAAACGTAGTAGCCATAGACCTTGTGAAAGTTTCTAAATAAAGGAAAGATGAACAGATTTAAACATCGCAGTGTGGATATCGAAGGAGAAGCTTTCTGCGACTTTGCTACTGATAATACACAACATAAAGCGTAATGCTTGATGTAATTTCCATCTATAAAGTTGAATGCTGTGCCTTCTCATTCACCAGAGAGATCACTGAGAGCCTTCTGAGTAAAAACAGGAGCTGTTGTTGGACTGCTGAAAACACCAGAAGGTCTCATTTATCTAAGTATGTGTTAAACAAGCTTGAAATGTGTGCGAAAAGAGCTGCCCAAGGGAAAAGAAAGATTTAATTCAGTTAAAATTACCATGAGCATGCTACATTTATGTAATGAAAACACTAGTATTAGTGTTATAAATCAAAGCTCTATGAAGCTCATTGTTCTGGTTCCACAACCCACAACTTTACTGTTTTGGTTTTCCCTGCTCTTAACAGCCCTGTTTCTGACAATAAAGCTCTGATAAACACAGTGTTAGGTGCTAAGTCAGTAAAGAAAATGGAGCATTTACCAGCTAAAGATACTTTTAACACCGGAGTTGGTGGAGACCAGAACAGTGTTAGAGGGGAGAGGAGAGAATATTGAACTAAAACAGGCTGTAGTTCTGCCCCAAACATGGCCAAAATGATTTAATAGGAAAATGTAGACAAAAATCAGATACAGTGAGGTTAAGACACTTGTAAATAAGATTCAGAATTACTGGTTTTAAAAGTTTGCACACCCGCGAAGAAATCTAAACACACGCAAAAAACTACAAAACTGTTCATACACACAGTTGATAAATGAGGCCCCAGGTTGTCCAACAAAATAAATAGTTGTTGAGTTTCAGTAGCCTCTCATGGAGCACATTTTGAAAGCAGACTTCCTGATTGTAGGAAAATAAAGTGGGATTGTTGTTAGAGAGGTTTGTCTCCACAGAGCAGGAAGATTGAGCTGCACAGGCTGAAGAAAACCACTGACCCTCTCACCTCCTGACGATCTCATTCCTGCCTAGCAGTATTATATATTTATACACGACCACGTCTTCTTGTCTGTGAACTATATATTTAGGATGTTTTTGTTTTGTTTTTTTAGTTGAAAGAATAAATGTGCCAATGTGAATCACCCCGTGCCACACCTACACCCATGCATGAAGAGCACCACATGGAGACAGAGGATTGAAACGTCTCCTGAACGCCGCAGGCTCGCAACGACAACTGGTGCTGTTTTTTTACAATTACCTACGACGGCGTTATTTTATTGTTGGCTGGGTTCGTTGTTTTGAAGGCACTGTGACTGCTCAGTGGCTGTGTGTGTTTGTAGATCTTTGTTGTGTTGGACAGTGAACCTGTTGAATCTGTAAGTGGCTGCTTGTTTCTTACCACAAGAGAATAAAGTGAGAAAAATAATATCTCAATTCTTTTTATGTGTCATGTGATATTTCTAATATGGCAACATTAAACAATTTATCCAAGGATTAATGAAGTAATTGATTAATTAACAGATATGATAGAAAGAAAAACACAGCAAGATCAGAAAATTCTTAATCCAGGGGGAAAACCATGTGTGTGCGGCTCAAGGCTAGCTGCATGGTATCTCTATTACCATGTGTGTGCGGCTCAAGGCTAGCTGCATGGTATCTCTATTTTATGTGAAGTAACCTATTTATCCTGGTTGACCTGCCAATAAAGTTAAAGCAGGTTTGGATCACCTCCACATCATCCTTATCATCTTTTAAACCCTTCACAGCCTCCAACACCACAACTTCACTTCAGAGTTGTAAATGTTAAAAGCTCCTCCAATCACAGATTGAGGCCCTGTTTTTAGTTTTTAAGCACATGATGAGTTGTTTTGCTCTGCCACTGTATCAATATTATTCATTGTCAGAGTTTTTGGCCAAGAGAGCTGAAATTTCTAACTCAGTAAATACAAAATTCAATAAAATAAATGATAATAATAATAAGTGATTTCTTGTCCTTAATGTCAAGCAAAGATTAAATGTACACTGACAACCAGCTGTGTACATTTACACAAATACTGTATTATAATTTTACTTTGAGTATTTTTTATTTTATGCTATTTTATACTTCTACTTTCAGATGCACATTTATTTGTTACTCCACTATATTTTCTTAAAAGTTTCAATTACTACTTACTCTGTCCATTAAAAGTATTAATACAAAATGTCTTAAGATTATTAATTAAAAATGTAAATCAATTATTAAATCATGATACATTGCTATAAATTCATATTAAGAGTAATAATAATACATTTTATTTCATAGGCGCCTTTCTGTCACCCAAGGATACCTTACAATAAATAGAATCGACAGCAAATAACAAAAACAAGTGTACCAAATTACAAGAATACAACATTAAAAACAGGTTAGAATAGGACAATGCAATTGAATCAGTCAGATGGAAAAGGCAGTTTTAAACAGGTGGGTTTTGAGTGCAGACTTGAATTGTGACATCAACTCACTCTCACAATTCAAGTCTGCACTCAAAACCCACCTGTTTAAAAAATATTTATATATATTTTATTTTAAGCTACTTCATACTTCCACTCCCCTCTACAGAGGGAAATGTACATTTAATTGACAGTATATAGTAGTATATATATATATATATATATATATAGTACTATAGTATACTATAGTATACTATAGAATAGAATAGAATAGAATAGATCTTTATTGTCATTGTCACAGGTACAACGAGATTGAAAGTGCTTCTAGTCAGTGCAATAAAATCCTAGCATTAAAGTGACTAGTGAGTGTTAAAATAGCTAGAATAAATAAGAATAAAAATACCCGAGACATTAAAATGTACTAAAATAAATAAAATTAAACATATGCTAAAATCATATATAGTATATAGCACATTTAAATACAACAAGACATTGCCCAAAGTGCTGCACAACATCAAAACCAAATAAAATACAGTAGAAGGAAAAAGTAAATAAATAAAATAAGTTATAGACAAATTAAGCAATTACATAGAGTATAGTATAGTATACTATAGTATAGTACAGTATAGTATAGTATAGTATTTATCAAAATGAGTGAAACCGAGAAGGAGGGAGAAGCACCACGGGTCATTATAATCACAACACAGTGGCTGCATTCACACCCTGTGCTCCGTCATGGCTGCTCCGTCATGGCTGCTCCTGGGACACCAGTTTCACTAAAACTAATCTGAAAACGCTGCAACTGGGTCGCGCATGCGCTCTTCCAACAGCTTAGCGTTCGAAGCGCAGTCTCGCGCAGCTTGCTGAGGCAACAGTCGGGGTTATAGCAACGGGAAAGCCCGTCATTAAGACACAACGGGACGGCTGTGAGAGAGACGCTGCGCACTTCAGTGAGTATTAACAACTCAACTTAACTTGAAATGTGTTTCTCTGCGCGTGAAATCAGTTCATTTAACCGCTAGTTTAATTCACGCCTCATATAAACTGCCGTTGGTGGCAGTTATTCAGTCAGCGGTAATGTGCGTGTGTATTATCGAGCAGGCCTTCAGAGGGGGGTAACGTAACGTTAACGTCAGCGGCTATAAAGAAAGTCTGGCTTCCAGTCACTGTTTTCTGAGCTCGCTGATAGGGCTCAGGTGAGATAAAACCAGGTGGAAAGTGTTTAAATCCAACGACAGGAGACATTTGTAACCCAGCGTTTTGCGGTGTAAGTAGTTAGCCTGGAGCTAACGGCCGCGGCTGTAACGTCAACTGTCAAAACACCGAGGATGACCCGTGAAATTGTCTGGCACCGCCAGCCTGTGAAGTTTAGACGCATAAAAACACTCAGCAGGTTTTTATGCGTCTTATAACTTATACTTTACAACGAGCACACCTCTGATGTTATTATATCTGCTGACACAGACTGTTGTTTTCTCTAACTGTCAACATAAAACAGTTAACTGGTGGTCAGATGAAACACAGTAAAAACAGTCTCTGTGACCAATAAAGTAAAGGAGGCTCACTTAAAAAAATACTGCACAGCTTTCATCAGTTATTACAATGATTATAATAACATTAGCTTCATTTATAATAGATTTTAAAACAGTTTATAAAGTGTTATGATAGACGACCAAACAAAAGCAAGATAAAAAAATAAGATTTAAGAACATGGTAATGGAAATAGCCCTTTTAAAAATAAACATAACAATATAAAGCAGCATCACTGAATAAATAAGGTAAAGATACAGTACAAGACAACATCACATTTTTATGTAAGTCTATAAAAATATGATTTAGAGTAGACAAGTTAAAATCAGTGTAAGGTGACGTCATTTATAACCAGTAAGATATTTCTTCAGATCTGTAATAGGATCAGTATTAAACATGTTTTTTCACTGCTGGTCATTTTTGACTCTGTTAGAGAACAATCACAATCATAAATTAAGTAACTCATTTTAAATTTCCCTCCTCCAATTAATCAATAATGAATCACTGACATTTTTGGGCTATAAGGTGAGAAATGTATTAATTAAATTTTTTTTAATGATAATATTCTCTTAATATATATATATTTTTAACTTTTTGTTGTTGCATCACTGTCAACTGTGTGTGTGAATGTATATGTACATGTATGTACATATACAAAGATGCCATGTATTCCCATTCGGACTCTTACAACTTATCCATGTGAGTGTTCAGTTATCTCTATAAGTATATCATGCTTTATTTATCAATAATATAATATTATTACATTTTGTATTACTTATACTAATCTGCAAAGTAGGTAGTAACCAAAACTGTCAATAAAATGTTTATTTCCCTCTGTAATCTAGAGGAGTAGAAGTATGAAGTAGCTTAAAATAATATTCCGACTCCCACAACTTATCTATGAGTATATCGTGCTTTACGTCATCATACACCGACCAGCCACTTCATTAGGCAACTCTGACATAAATCCAGCTTTTATGAAGCTATCAGAGGTATTAATTTAACTATTATGTTCATTATGGAAGTCATAGTGGGTGATAATATTCTGGCCACCCCATTTACATACATGAGAGGGTCATAATATTATTATCATTATATCTCAGTATAACGCACAGCACCGACTACAACCTCAATAATCAAGATCATAGTTAAATTAAAGTGTCAACAAGATCTGAAACATTATGAGCTTGATAAAAGTTTAATTTATGTCAGAGTTGTTGTATTGGATCACATTGTTTGTGCAAGTCTACCTAATGAAGTGGCCGGTTGGTAACAGGTAGTTAGAGGTTTGGTTCTTGTGCCCACTGTGTTCATTTACTGTCCTCATCAGGGTTGCAGGTGACAGTCCCAGTCCAGTCCCATCTGATTGAGAGGTGGGTACACCATGGACATGGTTGAAAAACACAATAAAGTGGAGCTGTTCTTCATGTGCACAGATGTTTCTGCCATCTGTTAGTACTGTAGTGTAGAAGCAGTGTGGCCTTAACAAGGTTCAAGGTTTAGCTTTATTGTACAGAATAAAAACATTATCAGAGTAAGATGAAGGTTATGGTGCAAAGAAAAGAAAGTGTTTTGCTGTTGCTGATATTTTATCACATACTTTCTTGTGATAGCAACTGTTATTAAAACTGTTCAACACATTTAGAGTTACAACAAACGATTATTCTTATTATTTCCACGATTAATTGTTTGGTCCATAAGATATCAAAAAATAAATGAACATGACATTTTATTTTTTACTTTTACAATTTATTATTACAACATTTTATTATTACAACATTTATTATAACAACTTGTACTATAATAAGGAAACAGATGTGCTGGGGAATGTTCTGGAAATAGTGTCTGTCTGTTGGGAAAGTCCAGGTTTAGAGTTACACTCTTACATTCAAGTCTAATCATACATTTTGTTATAAATCACTGACACCAAACTCGTGGTCTGTAGAAATAATAACTGTCGTTACAGACAAACTGCGAGTCAGCTGTAGGTGTTTAAGCCAAGCCAGGCAGGTGTTGTCTGTAGGCAGTCCAACAGTCCTTCATTGACTTTGATTTTTCAGTTTTAACGTACAGATTACTCAGAGTAGATTTGTGGGTTTAAAGGACGCTGTGTGTTATTCAACCACCAGAAGACCGGCAGGACCGGTACCTTTATCAGCCATAACCAAATGAGCAGCATTTGCCTGGTGGACAGTGTTACCTCTTGTTCATGTTGGATGTTTCCTTATCGGTCGTTGTGATGAATCACAGCTGTTATATACACCTGCTGGTGATCTCAGCTGCCTTTGTGGACCGTGGTGGGTCGCAGCATGTCAGACCTGGGCTAAAAGGATTAACCGGAGGAGAGATTAATGGCCTAGCAGGTTTACTAGTGACTGGCTGCTAGTTTATCTATGGTGTTTCTCTTTGTAACCTTGTGGAGGCGCTCTTGAGCAGGACATCGAACCATTCTGTAACTATCCAATAGAAACACAGGTTTGGAGGGAGTTATGTTTGATACAGATGTCATTAATGACCAGTAAAGTTACTCAGATGTGTGATTCTGGTCTCTGTCTCCAGGTCTTTCTGTAAGGTGGTCCACCACAACCACATTTGAACAGTTCACACCCAACTCACACCCAGCACAGGTGAGTTAAGTGTCTGTGTTTTTATACTATTTCTTGTAGGTATATATGATATGTATGTTCAACTGTTGCATCTGTGTGTGTGTTTGTGAAGCAGGAGGATGGCGGTGAATGTCTACTCCACCTCTATGACCATAGAGAACCTGAGTCGTCATGACATGTTGGCATGGGTAAACGACTCTCTACAGCTCACCTACACAAAGATCGAGCAGCTCGGCTCAGGTAAACACACACACACACACACACACACACACACACACACACACACACACACGCATTTAAAAAAAAAAATCAAAATGTTTCTGAAGCTGGAAAAGACAATATAAATATGTGAATGTTTCCTTAGGTGCTGCTTACTGTCAGTTCATGGACATGCTGTTTCCAGGCTGCATATTGTTGAAGAAAGTGAAGTTTAATGCTAAACTGGAGCACGAATACATACACAATTTCAAGGTCTTACAGGCTGCATTCAAGAGGATGAATGTGGACAAGGTGAGAGCACTCACTCACACACACACACACACACATTCTGACTAGACTTAATACAAAACTCTTCACTAGAAGATTAGAATTACTATCCAAAGACAAAAAATGCTCTCCGCTCAGAGACACCTCTAACAGAGCTAACAGAAGTACAGTTGAGAGAATCTAATTTCTTTACTGAGAATCTGCTTTTAATAGCAAAGAAAACAATGACAGCTTCCTGGTTGAAGCCACAGCCCCAAAGCACAACAGGATGGAGAGACGGGGTAAAAATATCTTTATCATGGAGATTACAGATTAAAACAGTTTACTGACAGATGGTCATCATTTACAGACAGTAGCAGAACTCTAATAACCTCTTGTTTTCTTTGTGTTAATGTAATTATTTCAATGTGTCAATGCTGCATGTTACTCAGATTTAAGTTTCACGAAAAGTCCTATCCTACCTATGACAGTGTTCAGAGAGGACTTGATGTATTTTTGTCATTTTATGTGTTTAGTAAAAAAATATGTTGTAATTACATGGTCAGCATCTAAAAGTTGGCCACTGGGATGCCCCAAAATAAAGTTTGTAATACTCATGTTATTCTTAAATTTCATACAGAGATCCTTTGATCTCACGCCATGTTGAACTGTTTTTTCTGGCATTTCAGGGATTAGCAATTGTTTTAGATCCCTACACAGGGGTTGTCTCTCCTGTTATACAGACCACAGCGGTTCTGTTAAAATCCTTCACCTCTTTATCTTTCTCTCTCTGTCTCCTTCTGTCTCTCTCAGATCATCCCTGTGGAGAGGCTGGTGAAGGGGAAATTCCAGGACAACTTTGAGTTCCTCCAGTGGTTTAAGAAGTTTTTTGACGCCAACTACGACGGCAAAGAATACGACCCTGTACTGATACGGCAGGGCCAGGAGGGAACGCCGCCTCCACCCAACCCAGGTACAATACTCACTTCCACTTGTGTGTTTGTGTTTCTGACACAATCAGCTGTGTGTGAACTCGGAAGCTTCATTTCATTGCTCTCACCTCTTCATGCAACCACATCCCCACCTCTAACTCAGGTGAACCCATTCTCCACAAACCTAAAAGACCCACTCGCCCAGGTAACATCCTCAGCATGTGTGTGTGCTTGTCAATGCTTTCAGCGTGTCTCACCTTCATTAAACTGTGAGCTGCTTGGTTTATGGATTGGTCTCTTCTGGCTGGTTGTGGGCGGCGTCACAGGCTCTCATTTTATCTTCTGGACATCGACTATCCAAAAGCGTTCTGGCACACTTTATAAGATATCCTGCTTTTTGTTATATGTTGCTGGTCAGAGTCAGTCGATAAAAATGTGGATTTGCTGTATCTAAGTGTGGCAAAAAAAGAAAATGGGCAACAAAAACTATCATCAGCTCTCTCAAGCAGAAGTGCAGTGTCACTGTCGAGGTTTTTGTTTCAAACTGTGGTGTTTGTAACAGTACACTACACAAACGCTGCTAGCAGTGATGGGAAGTTTTGCAGTAAATGAGCTAAAACCTGCAAAAACGCTAGAATTGTTCTATTTATTAAATGAAAGCACACTGCAAAGACATCCTACTGAGGATGAATCTGTGTGTGTGTTTGTGCATGTGTGTGTTTTCTCTTGTACTTCCATCTTTAAAAAACAGACTGAGGAAACACGAGAGGCAGTCTTCTCTTGAAGGTGCTCATTGATGGTTAGGACTTTAAGACTTTAGGTCTAGAAGTCAGTTTAGCGTGGTTCTCTTTTTTTTGACCAACTTGTCAATAAAAGCTAAAAAAAAAAGTTTGCTTGCTGCTTGTTGAAGCCATTTATTAAAAGGGAGTAGAATTTTTGAACATATGATTTAAAACAAACTAGTTTGTTTATTTCATAAACAAAAGTCATATTTGTTTAACTTAGTATCACTCATATTTTCCTCATGGTCATCCATCCCCCACCTACAGCGGCTCTATGCCCAAACATAAAGCATACAGCAATAGCTCCTTCATCTGTATCTACATTGTATCTGTTCAGCCACCATACTTCTGACAGTACTCACAGCTAAATATTCAAACATGTATTTACACACTAAAGGAATAAAAAGAGAGAAAAGCACGAGTTATTACAAGCCCAGTGTAGACAGCTGATTTGGTCTCACACAGGTAAAAAACAAATGATGAAAACAACACTGCGTCCACCAAACCGTGTGTAGATGTATAAACGTGTGTTTCTGTCTTCCAGGCCCCATGAGAACTTCTCCCACAGTGCCGAAGACTGTTCCCACTCCCCAGAGGCAGATCACAACAGCAACCCGCAGGAGCGCTCAAATGACCCGCAATGGAGGAGACGCTGAGCTCATCGAGCTCAACCAGCAGGTACTGCTGCAGTGACGCTGTTGTTTCTCAGAGCCCAAACCCACCAGGGTACCCCCGTCCCTGTGCAGGTCTCACATTAAATGGCACCATTAAAGGCACCCTTCAATGTTCGTGAAAGTGTTGGTGGTTTGGAAGATTCTCAACATTGCACTGTGGGCCTGTGTTTTGGCACAAGTAGTGAGAATATCAAATGAGTCCTGGACGGCCCAACACTGCTCTCTCATAATGCAAGAAGGTCACTTTGCCTGACAAGTTGACTCTTTTTTCAGATGTTCCTACATTTATTCATACTGTACTCTCCATAGTTTCTATTGTAGGTATATTAATTCACTTTTTGTACTGTGTTTGCTCGTAGCTGCTGGATCTGAAGCTGACTGTAGAGGGACTGGAGAAGGAGAGGGACTTCTACTTCGGAAAGCTGAGAGACATCGAGCTCATCTGCCAGGAAAATGAAAATGATAACAACCCAGCCCTCAGCAAAATTATGGATACACTGTACGCCACAGAGGTAAATACAGTTAACATGCCTTTAATAGCAGCACACATATATGAGTGTGTGTCTGTAAACTTCACACTTAGTCTAATTAATGACATCACCTAGTGTCGTAAGATCATTTTTGTCATGATTTGGCCCTATATAATAAATAAAATTGAATAGAATACATTTTATATTACGTCTAATAATCCCTCCAGTCAAATCGTAACAGAGGTTCTCTCATAATGCTTTCCATATAGAGCAGCTCAGAAAGTCAGAAACATTTAAAGTGACTGAAAGCAGCCTCTTTAATCATCATAATACAACACTCATACACCAATCCAACCACAATAAGAAATCACCTGGAAGGCTTGTGCTGCTCGACATCATTTAAAAGGCAATATAACCTACAGGTACCGGTAGAGGGGGTCACATGGCAAAGAAATCTGCTTTCTTCAGGAGAAATCTAGTCGGGGAAATCAGGTTTCTCAAATACACGCCTCTGACTATTGAAGCCTGGCTTCCTGTTTGCATGACTTTTATTCTTGATCTATCACAACATTTTGCAGCGTTTCTGACCTCAGCCTCTTTTTCCAGGAGGGATTTGCACCACCAGATGATGACGAGATTGACGAAGGGGCACGGGGAGACCAGGACGAGTTCTGAACTCCTTCTTCAACCCCTAACCCCCAACTCACACTCTTTAACCTCCCTGATCATCGTCATAATCCCCCTCTTTTTCCCCAGAACCCCCCACCCCCGTCATAATCCCCCTCTTTTTCCCCCTTTTTAATTTATTTTCCCACTTCACTTCTCCCAACCTGTCTGTGTCTGTTCATATTCATGACGACTTTGTTGCACAGGCTAGCTTCCCAAACTCGTACTAGTAAAGGACACTTAATCCAGACCTGTCTGGGTCGAGGCCCCGGCAGCCTGACTTGGCTTACTCGACTTATTCTAACCTGTTACCAGAGAGGACAGCTGCACCGCAGAGCTAGTCTGTCGAAGGTTTAAGGTTAATAGCATTGAGATTATAGGAATCCAGCACTGACAGTCCAGAGCCAACACTGCTATCAATCTATCTGTCTTCAGAGGCAGGTCTTTTTTCTCTCACCGTGCACTTTGATTGGTGAACACACACATATGCGTCAGGGTTCACGCTTTCTACTTTATATATAAAAAAAAAAACATGCAATGTTTTCCACACAATGTGACCAGTTTTAGCTTATATTGGCTGTAAATTTTACAAAGTGAGATTATAAATGGCTTTAAGCTCATTTGGAGAGAGGCCTGCACATATATTTTGAACATATGATGACACATGTGAACGTACATTTAGCCCGCAGACATATCACAGACTTGTACATGCATAAAAAAGTCATCATTCCAAGAGTACGCTCTTATTCGTCAAGTTGTCCCACCAGAGAGGGTTTGCTCATGAAACTGTTTAACCCGCTTCTTTATGAGACAGCATTATATTTATGTTTTTATTTATTGACCTTTTTTTTTTATCTGCTCTATACAGTTTCTGAAAAAAACTAAATGTGTTTTGGATTTGAGAAAATTGAAGGTCTTTGCACTAAATGTAGCGAAACAAAACGGACTTTAATGATCCAAAATGCCAACATGCAGTGACTGGCTGTAGCCAGAGAGATACAGGAAGATGCTATTTTATATTTTGTAGATTTATTTTATAGAGGTTTTTTTTTTTTTTGCATTGAATTTCCTCAGTGGCCAAGTCAGGGGTGTCAGTGTAAAAGTTATTTATCAGACAGATGTCAGAATTCTATGAATGAACAAATGTTTAAAAAACAAAAACAGACAGGCACTACTAAATACTAATGTTTGACTGTTTTAATTGAGTTAAACATTGTAGCTGCTATCGTTACTTTTCTGTTGCTATTTAACTTGAGTTTTGTTGCAAAGCGTTAAAACGCCACAGTGGCTGCCAAGGCACTATGGGTGTGGTTTATTGTGATCGACAGCCAGGCTGAGTGTGATTGACAGTAGTTAGATCAGTCCGAGAGAACAGAAACATTAAACCCTCTCTCCCCATTTGTTATCACGACGGCCGTGTGATAAACTTACATCATTTGGAGTTACTGCTGGAATGAAATAAAGCTCTGAGGTTCAAGAAAAGTAACAAACCTTGTCTTTGTGTGGTATCTTATTCCCCAGGCAAACTGTCTGATGTTAAGTCTTGCCATCGTGTTGGCAAGAAATCATTTGAAAAACTATTTTGAGACAAAGAGAGAGGTCTGTTACTTAAGACACACAATTACAATGGACCCAGTAGGACGTCCGCTGTGGTTAAGCTTCCACTTAGATCAAATGAACAAGGTCTTGAGAGAGATCCAGGAGGTTTGTGCCAAAAGCTAAGTGACTCATTTGAGCGACACTAAGTGTCTCTTTCGGGAGACACTGCAGCCAAAACTCACCGTCTGTTCCACCGACGGCAGCCAGACATAAAACTGCAGCAGGCCCGAGGTTTAACAGGACCTGGCACTTGTCAGGGAGAGCTTACAGGGATGAGACGATTTGTAGTGCAAGTGTTTTAAAGTAACTTCACTTCACAGCCAAGGAGGTTACCGCTAAAACCCATCTCCAGATTAGTCATTTCGTGGCCATTGTAGTTTCTCCTTTCACACTAGCAAGTAGTGGGTGAGGCGACTACGCCAATTGGACTGTCAGCAGTAATATATTTGGGGATTTTTAAAAAAATTACTTAACAATGATGATAATTCAGACTTTTTTTGGTCAATCGGATAATAAATTAATCAACTAAAGTTTTCAGCCTAATAGATTTGGCTGTGAAGATATGTTACGTTTTGACTTTACTGATAAATGTTGGTTAAACTGACCACAGTTCAAATAAAATGCAAAGCAACCGCCATTTTTAAGTGTACTTTTGGACAAAACTGATTCATATTTCACGTCACTGTGCTCTGTATAAGCATATACATGTTAAATATTAACACAGATGAAACTTACATTCATTATAATTACTTTAAGTCAGCTATATATATATTTTCAAACTTTATTGAAAGAACAAACAAACAAATAAAGAATTCAGTCATACTAGTTCACATTGTACAATAGTAACATAGCACCAGCATAGTTACATGATAGTATAGTGAGGATCAAAAGGGGAAATATAGTTTCTAAACAGTACTTGTTTGTTTTACTGGTTTGCAAGTACTTTTTTTTTTAAAGAAAATGATAATAAAGCATGTTCTATTTAATTATAAACTTTGTCCTAATTCTGTCCTGGTTTTTAACTATTTAATAATAAAAAAAGCATCAACATCATAAAAAACACTTAAGGTCATGAAAATTAATTGAGATTTAGCAATTCAATGACGCATCCACCTCATTTATTTAAAAGTATCGATATCGGTATCGGCGATACTGGCCCGTATTTACTTGGTATCGGTACCAAAATATACAGTAACATTTTAGATTTTTTTTTTTAATTAAAAACTTGTACGGACTTGTCGCAGCTCGCGCACATTAGTCAAACTAACTAACGGTCTGAACGCGTCACTCGTGACGTCATGCCGGCAAAGAGACGTGGCACGCGGACGGTTAAATGCTCGAGAGCAGTTGAGCGAGCGTCCCGTCGTTCAGTTTCATTCAGCTGGGAGGACGTAGACACACATACCCATCCGGACTAAAAAAGAGACATGGCTTCAAATAACGGATCAGTCGGCAAGTGGGAGGTAGTGAAAAAGGGGAAGAAGAATAATAGCAACGGCACCGGAGGAGGGAAGAACCCGGCGGACAAGAAGCCCGGCGGCGGCGGCGGGGGGCGGAAAGCCCTGGGCGAATCCAACCAACCGTCCAGACGTGAGTGAACATGGCCCTGTTTAAACTGCTCCGTGACCCACTTACCTCAGCGCTAAAGTTCAAATGAAAGCAAAGGGATGGAGCTACCGCCGGCTGCTTTTTTATTTATTTATTTTTTACGAACTAAACTTATCTTATTTAACATTTTCACGTTTTGTGCGTCTTTAACGGCTGAACTGGAAATGACGACGGCTCCTAACTGTCAACTGTAGCATACGTTAGCACCGAGCTACTTCCTACTACATACGCTGTGTTATTTTGCTGTTGTCAGTTCACGGCTATACTCTCACATACTCTCCTATACTCCACCTTATCTGCTCGATGCGTGCTGTTTTTAAAACAACAGCTTTTAACTGATGACTAGCTTCTTTCTTTTTTTTTTTTTCTGGGCAGTTGCTAGTCAGTTAGCATGCTTAGCAGTGTGTCAACACAGTCAACGTCATCACTGAGGAGCTGAAGCATGTGCTAACAGCTTTTATGACCTTTGTCTTTGTTCCGCTGTCACATTTCTTTTTAAATGCATCATTATTACACTGTAGCGGGACCCTATAATGTTAAATGTAAGGCTAATTAATCAGCCATGTGCTTATTATTTCCACTACACACAGACAGCTGTCACTGTTCTGACTTAAATACATGTTCTGTGTTTTTATTCAAAGACAATATTTAGTATTTTCTAATGAAAAGAACAGACCGAACATTTAATTATCCATACTAACAAACAACTTATTGTCTGTGTAAAGACAGCCTGATATAATTTATTCCTCCACTGTCATCCAAACACTAATAAAAAACATACTGTGGCACTGGATGATGTTTTGCTTCATTATGCTACAACATGAGACATTTACTAGACTCATAAAGAGAAAGAAAAGATTAGTACTCCTCAAACTATTTTCTTATTTGAGTAACACCAATCCCCAGCTGTTTTTTTTTTTAAATATTAAAGTCTATGTTTGTGACTTATTCTCCTGATCCGCACTTCTAATATTTCTCCATCAGAGCCACAATTTCATTGTTTTTGCTGTCGCACTTCACCTCATAATTAATCATGAATCTATGCCTGCTACATGTATGACCACTGATATTGAAACCAAATATTATAAGACATGCAAAACCCATGTTAACTGCGTCGTATTTTGGCAGTATGTGTTTTTACGTTAATTTATTTAATTTAAAAAAATGTATTCAGAGATTCCTCCACGTACCACCCTTAGAAAGTTAGCGTGCCACTAATGGTAATTGCACCATAGTTTGAGAACCAGTGCCCTAAGAACCTGTCAGAGAAATCATTCGAGCTGAGTAAGTTGAAGTACTTTTATACAGTAAAACAGCCGTAATCAAACAATATGTAAACAGGTAGGTGACAAAGGTGGGGGAAGGTACTGTAGGTAGGTAACAAAGAGGAATTTGCATTACGACCTGAAGTCTAACAAACAAAAGTCAGGACACATGGCATGTCACAAGATCACGGCATGAACAGCAAGGGGGAGGGAGTTGTTTCTATCACTCGATTGCTTGATTAGCAACTCTGTGCTACATGTATTTCGTTGATCGAGGGACCAAACCAGTAGGGCCCTCGCTTATTTATGAAGTTTCCACTACACTAAATGTGTATTTTCTTCATCAAACTGCAGCAGGTTAATCTGCACATGCAAAACATCACAGTAACTAGTCTGACTGTTTACTCTGTGAGGACTCTTTACATGCCCAACCTAGTAGAACAAAATTACAGACCTGGGATGTATTGTGTGGCTTTATTTTCAGTATATTTTACATTCAGTAACCACAGCAGCAGCTACCACACCCTCTCCACAGGTATGGCTGTGACAGAGAAGATTAGATCTTGCTCTGCCACTGCTGTTTGTTTATGCTCCAGTTTTATCAGCGAACCAGCTCGTCCAAAGTCTGTCTGACTGGTCACAGTGACTGTCAGTGATGAATCGGTTTTATCTTTTTTTGTATATAAACTCTCTAACCACTGAAATATGTGAAGTATTTCACCTACACTGTGATTTAGACAACAGAACCTCTGGCTTTTATACTTTTATAAATCATGAGACCGTTACTGTTGATCTTTGTGGTTTTGGCATATTCAAAAGATTCAAATCCTCCAGCTTTGAGTTCAGCTTGAGGCTTTTGTATCTGTTTGTGCAGGCTTTGTGGGTTGAGTGTCTTCACAAGGCAACACCAGAAAGAAGAAATGTTTCTTATGTAATGTCTGATTTTAGCTTGAACAGTTTTTAAAAGCGGTGACTAGACTTTATCTTTATAAGTGAGCCAACATCTTCCCAAATCGCTTAATCGGATAAAAAAGGAGCCTTAAATCTAGTTCATGATGTCAGTGTTTATGAAATCTGTGACCGCACAGAGACTGCGTCCATTTTTATTTTAATCAAGTTATCTTATTAAGTTAATATGTCGGGTCCAACATGTTAGTTGGTTGATTTACATGCCACATTTGAAGGTACCTCAAAGTTGGAAATCCCACTGACATTAGTTGTGTTTCCATCCCGATGATCGCAAATTTGAACCAAGAGAGTATTATACACAGAGAAAGAAACGTGATCAGGTAACCAAGACGTGCTCTGCTGCAGTCTGTTCTGTGTTATTGAGAAGTGTATGAGCACTGTGTGGTTTGCTCTGTATCTATATGTGAAGCATCCCTGTCAGCTTTTCTTCTGCTAGTGTGAGAATCTAAAAGTCCACCCACTGTAAAGACCATGTTGGGTACGTCCACTCCGATTACACCCCAACACAACACCAAGACCCTCTGCTGACAGTGTCCAAAATTACTCCCATAGTCATTCATTCCCTACTCCCTATATGAGATCTCAGACACCGATGGATCATTGTCATACTTTGGTTCCATTGTGGGAACCTTTCAGTCATTGTTATGACTGTAATTATTGTGCACATGGTATTTAGGGAGTAAGTACAATCAACTAAAACCTTTGATCAACTTGTGTGATTAAAAACTGGCTGTGTGCAGTACTAAGCTGTGGCGTGTATGCCAACATTTATGGTGATACCAACACAGGTTGCACTCTACCGAAACTTGGTTTCTTAAAAATGTCCCGAAGGGCCACGAGTTTCGCAAGTTTAGGTCCACACGTCATCATGACAAGTTAATATCAATAGCTGTTCATCAATAGAGATTTATCAAAACACTAACAAGACATAACAAGACAGGAAAACATTCTACAGTGTTAGACAGCAGTGCCACGACTTGTAGGTTCCCAAGAAATTGCACGCTCAGTATGCAGACTAACATTCTTAAGTTTAACATTCACACATTTTGATGTCAGCAGTCACCGAAACAGTAGCAAAGTTAACATGTTAAATGTTTAGTTTAAACATGTTTAGTTTGAAAGCTGCATCATAATCCAGTCAAAATAATTAGGCCAATCTATCTTCTATGAACCGTTCTGTAGGCGAGAGTTGGTCCTCCACATAGTTAATTGTTATGTTTTTCATTTGCATACTCCTCCTCCTCCTCCTGCTTGTTTACCTTCTTGAACAAACTCCAACATGCTCCCATGAGAAAACTCTCTTCTTTTTGTCTTGGGGTGTTTAACATTAACTGACTGGTGGCAAATCTCCAAGTGTTTTGTGGGAGTGACACGATTCTTCTCTTTAATTTACCAACGTCGGCTCGTGATTCTTGGAAACTCTGCCTTGGCAGATATACTAGGAAGTCGCTCACTATATCCTATTTAATTACTACAGGCGTAGTACTTCATGACCGAACACGTACCATAGTAAACAAATGAAACTGTACCTCGTACAGTGATGGATTTGGTACAGTTCCTAATTTTATGTAGGGCTCTTAGATATACTTTCATGGGAATGCAAGTTCGCTCACACCCACCCACAGGTTTCAGTATGCGTTGACAGGGGTCACCAGTTGTTCGGCGATCATTCAGCTGACAAACCTGAATCTATATCGGGTCTGTGCATGTGTGTCGGCACAACACAGGGCCATGATGCAAAGAACGGATTTGTTTCGTCGCACTGTAACTTCCCTATTCAAATGTTGATGAGTCAGGCTCATTCCTCACTTCCTTAAACTAAAATAAGTCCAGGCCGACTGAGTCTTTCTTCCTCCTACTGAAGCCAGTTGTCACCTGCTGAATATCTCAGCTTTGTACCTGAACAGTGAGGAAAGTACTTTGAAGATGAACGCGGTAACATGACCAGGTGTTCACATACAGTATATTAATACAAAACAAACATCCGTAAGTATCAGGAAGTCGGTAACTTCCAGCAGCCTGACATGACAAGACATCTGCTGCACTGAAATACAGTAAGAGCAACAACAAGAGTGGCAACTCGACTAGTGACTACGAATACTTCACGTTTACGTACAAGAATCAACGCTTCTGCAGTGTGTCTCATCTTTAATACAAAATATTAGTTTGTGCCGACCCCTAGTCCAGTCATCGAACAATGTTCTTGTTTTATAATCCACTTATTTAAATGACTTTATTTGTACTTTAAGCCATGCCACCAGCATGATTTTAGCTTTAGTCCAGACTACAGTATCTTTAAAAACTCTTATGGACAAATACACCAGAGGGATGAAACCTGATGACTCCAGCGCCAACATGAAGTTTGCATCATAGTGTTTCAAATGTTTGATGGCTTGCTTCAGACATAGTCCGAGCTGTGTTAAGAAAATTACTACATTAAAAAAAAAACAAAAAAAAAATAGGTTTTATTGTAGGTGGGTTTTTTTCTTCATTTTTAAAAATGTATGTCTTCTGAGGAAAGATTGAGAGCTGCAGACAGCGAATGAATTTGTTGGCATAAATAAAATGTAGAATGACGCCAGCCTTATCTTTTTCAGATGGTTTTACATCCTGGGATTAAAAAAAAAAGTTATGGGGAATACTGAACACTTAAAACAAAAAAAAGGATTGTTTAGATATTAAATTTGAGTATACAGTATAAAGGTATCGGTATCTTGATGTTGGTCTTTGAACCTTAAAACTGGTCAAGCTCTCATGAACTCATATAAGTGGTTTAAGTTTGTTTACAAATGGGGTCCTGAGTACCACACAGGAGAATACTCTGCATGCTGCTGCCGCTTAACTCTGTTCCTTTGTGAGTTGTAATAAGGGTTACATGAATATTGTCTGCCGCAACAGCCCATTACGCAAGCCATCGAGGCAGGGTGGGAGCACTCCGTGTGAGGGGAGGGGAATGTCACAGTTTGGTAGATTAACTTAATTTTCAGGACACAGGGCGATTTGCAAGAAACTGTTGGACAGAGGCGTGTCTGAGAGTCTAAGCACTGCTGCCTTCTTTCTTTTCTTCAGCGCCCCTGAAGATGTCAGAGACTCTGTACGATGGCTTTGAGAAAATGGGAAAGAAACAGAACAAGGAGCAGGTCCCACCACCAGCAGAGCCTGAAAACAAGAAACCCTCATCGAGTAAACAATCCAAGAAATCACACTCCACCAATACAGTCGCCCCTGCAACTCATAAGTCCCTCGAGGAGGCCTTCAAAGCTGTGAGTAATGCACATACCTCTCCATTTATTTTACAGTCTAAGGTTTTATTATTGAATTATTTTGAAGATCCTGTGTGTGCTTTCTGTCTGTTTCTTTAAAAGACCTTGTTTGTTGCTAAAATGTTAATTTGAAACGCCCTCAGTAAATGGTGCAAGAATTTGTCTGAAATTAAAATAAATGTAAAAATCTTTGTAAAACTTTAAAAGTCATTAACATCTTCATACAAACGCTGCGTTGTGGCATATTCAAAGCAAACCATCACATGCTGAACTGCAGTCTCATCTTTGCATAATGGACGTGTTGTTTCTGAGTATACAGCCTTAATGCCTCTTTCTCTTTTTAGTTGGACGTTGCCGACCTGAAGCAGCAGCTGGCTCGCAGTCAGACCCTGTTTCCAGAAAACCCATCAGTGTGGGTCAAAGACCTGGCAGGATACCTCAACCTCAATCTGACTGCGCCAGAATCTGAGCCCACACTCAGCAGCTATACTCACGGTCAGTCGAACTCTGACTTTATTTTGTTTTTAAAACACTGTCTGATATTAGTCTGTACAGGACACTGATGCTGTATTTTATTTGATGTCTGATTTTCCTGTCTCTTGTCCCCAGATTACCCGTACTGCCTTACAGGAAAAGAGCTGAAGGGTGTGATCAAAGGCCTGATCGGACGCTGCGGTGACTTTCTGCCAGATTTCTTCGACCACTGTGTTTATACTATGCTCAGGGAGCTGGACAGACAGTCAGGTATGTGTTAGAGCTCACATGGAGGGTCGGAAGTGGTTTGTGCTGGTCGACTAAGACACAGGTGATGCAGTAATGACCTTAAGTGACCCTGAGATAAACACTAAGAAAAAGAATAAGTATTTTAACTGGTTCCAGTTGAAAACTAGTTCCAAATTGTCTGATCTATTCCAATCGTATGCCTCAGAGCTCATCAGTTTCTTTTTATCAATGCCTGCATTCTTTCTGCATCGTGAAACTGAAATGAAGCCACACTTTTGGCCGTTTCTTCCTCTCCTCCGTGACTCCTTTTTTGTTGAAAGTTTCCAGCCGCGTAGACATGAGTTTGAAGTTACTAAGAGAAATGGAAACAGTGCTAAAAAAATGTCTGATTTATTGCTGAAACATCTTTGTCCACAACAAGGATTGAATTTCCAGGAATGTCATATATTTGACACTTGAGTGCTACTGCTTCCCAACTGAGCAGCACGTCTGTTTCCAAGGTTAAATATCCAATGTCATAATCATTTAGAGTCAACATGCCTGCCCTTTTTGATTAGCAGCATTGAAAGTGGCATTGGTATCAATTCCTCTCCCTAGTGAGGGTAAAAAAAAGAAGGTATAACATGCAACAAAGGTCCAGCTGGACTTGAACCAGGGTACATTGTTTGGGTCCCCAACACCACATCAAATATATATTTGATCTTGATTTATTGTGGTCATCCGACTAAAGCACAGACAAAAAACAAACTTTGAAACTCTCTCTGTTTCCAGGAGAACCTCTGCATGGCTACAGAGTTTGCATTCAGGCAATCCTACAGGACAAACCCAGAATAGCAACCCAAAACCTGCCTGAGGTGAGTGAGTGTGTGTCCTTGTGTCCTTTAGATAACTGGAGGCGGATTACTGCTTCACTGCCTTTTTATGCTCTGAATGCATAATTTCTCTTCCTTTCTAGTATTTGGAGTTATTGCGATCAGTCCAGAATCGTCCAGTGAAGTGTCTGACCATCATGTGGGCTCTTGGACAAGCTGGATTTTATGACCTCAGCCAGGGACTCAGAGGTAACACACAATCAAACTTACACACTCTCACATAACTACGAACCACTACACTCTTTTTAGATATGTAGACACAGTATTTTATCATCCTCTGTTCAGTGTTAGTCTTCCCCTTTCTCCCACTTTCTCAACAATATGTGATGACAGACATTCTGGGTGGGGGGTTAATGAAGCAACAGGGCACATTAAGAGCAGTAGCACATCCACTGATGGCCGACTGTGAGCTAAACACATGGTAACTTCAAAAACTCAGCTGCTCCTCCAGGTCTCTGCCTGGTATTTGGTGAGGCTTTAAAGTGGGTGTCAGTATGTGGCCGTGGGAGGACGAATATTCTTGGGGAGTTACATAACAACCATCCGGCTCACCCAAGGCGAGGGAGGATACTGTTTACAGTTTATGAAGCTATGCATGCAATATTTCCATCTTGATGTTGAAATCAGAATAAAACCTCCAAAATGTAAAAGATTTTCTGTCTGAGCCTCAGACTTTGATATGACGTGGCAAATGTACAAGGCTTGACCTGTGACAGAGGAGCTAATTCGTCCTTTATGCTGATTTAGTTTTTATGCCATTAGCTGACTTAACGTTCTGTTTCTGTGCTATTTATATAATTAAGCTTGAAACAAAAGCCATGTTTTGCTCCAACTGCTGTGGGCCAACTGTTGACACATTTAAAGCCCGAACTGAAAGTCCCCATGTGATTAAAGAAGTTCTTTTATTTGTGTTTCAGTGTGGCTCGGTATCATGCTTCCTGTGCTGGGGGTGAAGTCCTTGTCGTCTTATGCCATTGCCTATCTGGAGAGACTTCTCTTGTAAGTCCCTCTGAGAAATATGTGACTTGTTTTTTTAATGTACATATTTTTTCACAATCAAACTATACCTGGACTCTGAAATTTGTGCTTGATGTTCTTCTGTTTCCAGAGTTCATGCAAACTTGACAAAGGGATTCGGCATCATGGGTCCTAAAGAGTTCTTTCCTTTACTGGATTTCGCCTTCATGCCCAAGAACGCCCTGTCATCAAGGTACATTTAACCTAACACTAACACTGCTACACAGTCAGTTGAGTAATCCCATGTGCACAGCATGACCAAACGTTGTTGGAGTAAGTGAGTATGGAGAATTGAGAATTTAGCCCAGATGCTTAACCCTAAATTATATGTAATCAAACAACCACAAGATGTGACTTTGAGGAGAGAAGAGCAGAGTCACTGTGTGCACAGAAGCCCTTGGCTTATGTTGTATGGAACATTTTGAATGTGAAGGAATTGGTTTTTCATCCTCTGGTCACTTGCACAGTTAGAAGATATATTATTGTTACATCAAGAGCTCTGATTTTGTCATTTTCATACAAAAATGGCTCTTCTCCACTCAAATCTGGGGATTTGTTGCTTTTCCCTGTCATATAAAACTGAACTGAACTTTGGGGTTTTGACTGACAAAAGACTTTGTAGTCTGAGAAACTGGGATGGGCATTTTTCTGACATTTTAGAGCAAACAATAAATGTTTCTGTGTTCTATGTTACTATGGTACACGCACCACTGGTGCTATGCAAGCTTCCTTGAGTGTTACGCGCAGGAACCTCTGAAATATATATTTTAATTAAATAAATACATTTAGAAACAATGAACAAAATACTACAAACGCCTCTGTTAACAGTACTAAAGACATTTCTGTTTGTGTTCAGTCTGCAGGAGCAGCTGAGGCGTCTGTACCCTCGACTGAAGACCCTCGCATTTGGAGCCAAACCTGAGAGCACGTTACACACATACCTGCCATCATTTCTGTCCAGAGCCACACCACACTGTCCAGATGACATGAAGAGAGAGGTAAGACCCACACACATTTAAAACTGATCTTTTCTACATAATACTGCTGCAACAGAAGTCTGAGTGTAGCAGAAATCATATTGATAAGTGACCTATCATACAGTATATTATTATAGCCTCATTATGCTGACTGGCGTCTTAAACAATCAACAAAGCATCTCTGCAAATGGCTAAGCTTAAAGGGAAAGTGCTCTCTCAGATACTAACAGTGTTTATAACCACCAGGCAGCAACCTAATTCAATTTCCTCGTCTGCTTCAGTGGAATTTAATTGTAAAAAATGTCAACAGAAAATGCCCCTCAGGATTTAAACCACAAATTCTTCTGTCGAGGCCATTTTGCACTGATGTTTGACAGTTACAAGCCAATCACACACCATTGTCTTCATCAGCAGTAGTCCCAGTATTTATGTAATACAGCTACAGGACAAGTATTTTTGAGTAGGATGTGGTCTTGAGTTGATCGTCTTTGTGTCTCTGTTTCTTTTTGCAGCTGCTCAGCAGCATGACAGAGTGTTTGTGTGTAGATGTGCAGAGTCTAGGAGTGTGGAGGCAGCTCTACACCAAACACTTACCCCAGTCCAGGTGGGTTATACATGTGACAAAAACATATATCAAGTGATATGTCTTTTAAAATGTTTCTGGATTTCATCTGTTTATAAAGTGATAGATATAGCTGACTTGTGTCTCTTTTCTTCTTCAGTCTGCTGTTGAACCACCTACTGAAATCCTGGAATATCCTGCCACCAAAGGTACAACTCCTGATATGAGGTTTAATCCAAACTCACCCACCTCTCCTTTTCCATATCTTTAATTACCTTGTGTTGCTTTATTTTCCATTTTCAGCTCCGAAAGAACCTTGAAGAAACAATCCAGTCTTTTAAAGTGACCAATGAGGAGATGAGAGACTCTGTTGAATCTCAGGAGCTTCAGGATTGCAATAACCTGTGCCAGGTGAGACGGACAGTCGCTGTAAAACCTGAATTAAGCCACAAAACAATTTTTTTAATGGTATTTTTAATGCTTGGACTTTTGCTCCGTATTTCCTCTCCTGTCTCCAGAACCTGCAGGTAAAGATGCGTGGTCGTGGGTTCCCCTGGTCCAAACTGCTCATGGTTGTGCTCGTGTTTGCCGCAGGCTTCATCATTCACGACATCAGATCCCACGGCTCCTTCGCAGGTCAGTCCGAGTCCTGTTTTACTCAGCACAATCACTAATCTTCATCTTTATGACAGGACTTTACAAGGCTGTTCCCATTAACTCTTTTTGGGAGGGGTTGTTTACGGTGTGTGTGTTGTGTGTTTCAGATTCCACCACAGCCAGGCATCTGCGCAACTCAGGGGTCACAGCCGCATCTCAGCAGGCCTGGGGAAAAATAACAGTCTACACCAAACAGGGCTTCAGGTACAAAACATCACCCTCAAACATCTATGCTTAACTCCTAACATATGTGTATGTGAAGAAAGCCTTTGACCAATACACCATACAGTATGTTGCTATCTCCCACCGGGACAAATGAAGCAAATTATCATCCACTGTGTGTCAGATACTGTCAGCACACTCCAGACAGTGTCACGAGCTTCTTAAAGATTGATGAAGTTATATTCATTTGCATGACTTTGTACATTTGTGTGTATAATACAGCTAAAAAATCTAACTTGTGTTGGAGCACTAAATAAATTTTAACTTCATGGACCATGACGAATCTTTAAACTCACCAGATGTTTCTTTACTGTTTGTTCAAATTTAACTTTTGTCTTTGTGTTGTGTGTAGTTGGCTGGAGACAAACACTCCTCATTATTACTCTGAGTGTGTTCGTGTCGTGGGGCCACTGATGGAACAAGGTCTGGAAAAGGCAAAAACAGCAGCCGTCTTCATCTCTGAAAACACCACGCAGTTTATCCTCTGGGTCAAAGAAAAGACTCCACAGGCCATAGAATGGGTAAGGCTGTGACTGAATCGGTGCTTTCTCTTGAATAAAAGTGATCTAACAACCATGAGTTATATTGTTGACTCGTGTCTCACCTCTGTGTATCTTCTGCCCAGGTGAACACCAACACTCCAGAC
Source organism: Larimichthys crocea (assembly GCF_000972845.2). Taxonomy (NCBI): domain Eukaryota; kingdom Metazoa; phylum Chordata; class Actinopteri; family Sciaenidae; genus Larimichthys; species Larimichthys crocea. Next base: position 7,331,320 of record NC_040021.1, read on the forward strand.
AGTGTGTTCCAGGTGTTGGCATATTCAAAGGAGGTCCTCCTCTCCCTCCATCACAACTACATCCTGCCAGCGCTGGCGTACATATCCGAACTGCTACAACGAGCATGGACCAACCTACAGGAATCCTGCAAGTCAGTACCTTTTCACCTGGCTTTAATATTTCCTTTGTCAGAAGCCGGGTTGCAATTGGCAACTACACCATTAGCTGAAACTAAATCAACTACACCATTAGCTGAAACTAAATCCTACATACTGGTTCTTTTAGGTAATATATGTTTGTCCCCTAAAGCTGTTTTTGTCACAGCTTGTGAGGCTACAGTGACTTCTTGTTTCCCAGTTTACAGATTACTGAAGTCATTTTGATTACTAACAAATCCATTTTTCAAGTTTTAATTTAATTAAAGAAAAGTTTGAAACTAGGTAGTGGTTACTAAGTGTATAGGACCAGTTTTTTATGAGCGAACACTTAAAAAAAAAATGTGCTTTCCTCTGTTTTTCCTGCAGCGGCGAGGTGTCAGTATCGTGTCTGCAGGGCCACGCTTTGTCCTTCACCAACTCGACGTGGCAGCTGCTCCAACACACGACCTCGGCCATCAAGACGTGGGCTCAGGATCTGCTGACACGAGCGTGATAAACATCACAGATGCTGACTAATTTACACACAGTATATACACACATGAAGTTATATAAACACACGCACACACTGACCCAATCTGTGGCTGCCTTTCAGAGCTGTGATTGGACACTGTGGGGTCAGACAAACTCTCACTCACAACAACAAAAAAATGGACCCTTCGATCTCTTGTTTTGGCTAAATTTTTAAATCAGTTTGCTGTTGTATAGATGTTTTTTTTTTTCTACCAACTTTAAACTTTTTGTCACTTGCTAGATGCAGAGGTCGCATCTCTCTCTCTATCCCTGAGTTTTCTACTGCAAATTTCAACTGTTGGGTTGAACAGTGTGTAATTTATAAAAAAAAATGTAGGTTTGTAGATGATTTATAAACCATTTTTATTTAAAGATTAAAAAAAAAGTGTTATATGAAAACTTGGTAAAGGCCAGGGAAAAAACGCAAAATGATATTCCAGACTTCTCCACGCCACTTTAGAGGGGCCGCTTTCATGTCCCACACCTGGTCCAATCAGATGCAGTATGTTTGTGTCATCCAGTGGGAGCCTTCAGCGTGTTAAGGGGTCACATCTGCCGGTGGATTGACTCCTTCAGAGGATTTAAAATGGACTGCATACGCCTAAATCGTCACAAAATGAACAGTCCAGAAAAAAGAAGCCCACCTGCCGTCTCGTCTGTCCTGCACATCTCCTCGTCTCGTCTTGGATGCTTCATCGTCTGACCGCTGTTCCTCGTGGTTTTTCGTTCATAGCGCAACACCTGAGTGGTCGTGTGCTCATACTTGAAGGCTGATTATATATATATATTTTTTTTTTTTTTTTTTTTTTTTGGTGTGTGCGTGCGTGCATGTGGATCAACAAGCTTATTCTCAATAATGGGATCATGATTAAACCCCCTCCTCCCCCCCGTGCCAACATCCTCCTGTAGGCCGAAACATGACAAAGAATAAACTCTCTGGGCAAGCCAAACACTTCTGACCAGCTGATTTATGAACCCCTCTATGTAAACACGATGTTTGGGTGGATATGGCAACAACTATGTCTTACTTTTTAATGTAAATGATTTATAATAAAGACTTCAACCCCAGTCACTGCTTTTAACTGGTTGTATTTTGTTTCTCTCATGTCAGAAGGCCCATGACAACTCCCGAAACTCTAACTGCTGATGAAGAACATGTGGTATGATCAGAACAGCCCCTAAATGCACTGTGTGCTTAGTGTTTTTCCTAAAACGCATCTTTATTTTTATGTTCCCTTTATTACCTCTCCTTAACATTTTATTAACAAAGCATTAATTACAGATTTCGTTTAGGATGTTGTTGAAACTTAAAAAAAATACAGCATGTAAATTTCATCATGTCAGTGTTAAAACTGGGACAAAACTAAGACAATGAAATGCATATTGGCATCTAACCAGAATTGTAAATATGTATAGGTATATAACAATAACAGTGGAGATATACACAGTACTAACAGTATGAGCAGAGTGAAATGAACACACTAAAATATATACAGCTTGCAACAGTAATTATAGGTGTATAAGACGTACAGTATTAACAGTAATTGTATAGTGCGGGTGTATGTACCTGTACAGTGTAGACAGCTGCACCGCCTGACATGAACCTGAGGTGTTAGTTTGTAGTGTAACTATCAGACGCTCAGGCGAGCGGTCAGTTTTCAGCCCCTTCGATAGCTCAGTTGGTAGAGCGGAGGACTGTAGAGTTCAAACATGAGACATCCTTAGGTCGCTGGTTCAAATCCGGCTCGAAGGAGGAAACTTTTCTCTTCATCTCTAATACAAATAAACATGCACTTTACCAAATGTTTAGGCTTGATCTCAGTATTAGTGTGATTTTAACGCGATAATACGCCACAAAGGCGGCGTGGACGTAACGTAGCATAGCAGCGCCAGCGTCATTTCTCTGTCTGTACATGACAGACACTCCCAGTTTCACCTTTATAAAGTAGTTTGTCCACTTTCCTGTCGCACTGGTTTAGCTCAGTGGTTACTTCGAACAAATTCTATCCTGTCTAGATACTGCTCTCTATCCCTCCCCGGGATCGAACCACGGGCGCTGTCCAGTGCTTTTGTCTTCTCTCTTTTTCCAAACATGAAAACACATTTACAGTCCTGTGAAGTAGTTTCCTTCTCCAAAATTGCTGGGACGGACCAATCGCAGCCCACCATTTCATCTTTGCTGTCAGCCAATCACGATG